>NC_089837.1:400954280-401122762 GCF_035609145.1 Eleutherodactylus coqui
AAGACGTGATATGGGCGGGCATGGAGGCTCTAGTACCCTGTCGTACCGCCTCTAGCTTGGATACAAGATGTGATACGGATGGGCATGGAGGCTCTAGTACCCTTTTGTACCACCTCTAGCTTGGATGCAAGATGTGATACAGGCTGACATGGAGGCTCTAGTACCCTGTCGTACCGCCTCTAGCTTGGATGCAAGAAGTGATACAGATGGGCATAGAGGCATACATGTTACGTATGGTATCTTGCGGCATATTGCTCCCCATTTGCTGTAACTGGGCCCAAGACAGCACCTTTAATTCTCCCCCTAATGTGGTGTTTGAGTAAATAAGAAAAAAAATGTTAAGGTATATGAAATGGCAAAAGGCCTCAAATAATCCATGGATCTTGCTACATAACTGAGGAGGTGAAGGGTGTTCTCGCCTTTAAAGAGATCTGGGAGGTTACTATTTCCAGTCCAGAGGGAGGTGGGAACTCTCATGGGTCCAGTCAGTCATGGACTCATGGGAAACTGATTACCCCTAAGAAATCTTATCATTTCTTTTATTAGTCTTGGCCACCTCCTTTTTAATGTACAGTAATACAAGCAACACATTAATTAATTGAAGCCTTAGTGATCCAGAAGCTGGTCGGTGGTTAATTCTACTCTTTACTTAAATTCAAGTTAAGATGGTTGGCACGTCCTTGGCAAGTCCTAACAGCCAGGGTGCTGTTGTGATTACCTGACTTGGCATGTGCATCAGTATGTGTCAGCAGTTTATTCAGCTGCTGTACACTCAGCTATGTGGAATTTTTTTATACTTTGTTAGCTTTTCTATTTGTAATATATCCAGATTTTCTGCGTTGTAGAGGTGTTTGTAATGGATCCATGTGGCCATACACATTAGATAGCTGTGAAGAGACGGCTATTCTTGCCCCATCACTCCTACACACCTAAGCACAGATGTCATCTCAATGACCAGAGAGGAGTAAGGGCCCTTTTACACTGGTAATTCTCGCGCCCGATTTAATGAACAAAAGCTTATATGATTATTTAATTTCTTTTGCATTGGCCGAGAAGCACTGATATGGGGATGATGAAATGTTACTGCAATGGTCCATCCCTATAGTGCCGGCTATACATCTTCCCATTCATACAGGATAATGCACAGCAGACTAGTGAGCGTTTTTGCGCTCTCTATAAAGCAATGATCAGCCGACGAACTTCGCTTATTTGATGGCTAATTGTTGTCCGTTTTACACAACCTCATCAGTTGAATGCACGTCTGTGTGGCCAGATATCTGGGCTGTGTAAAAGGGCTTTAAGCCGCTGCCAGACTTCCTTGGCGGCAGTTTATCTCCTTTGAAGGGAAAAAGGATCAGACGTGCTGAAATCCAACTGCCTGTTTCATCTTTCCCGATATCTGTCTTCTGGGTAGTTGGGTGGCCGCCATGCACACTAGAAGGTTGTCTGAATTCGGCATGTTTGTTTATGGCAACCTTTATGTTAATTGATTTGGCTTCTAGGATGACCCCCACATCAATCATTTGTGTATAGAATGTGTTAGAGTTTATAATGGTTATTGTGTTATTTTTTCTGATATGGTCAGTCTATTAACAGAATTGTGTTTTGTTTTTTTTTTTGTTTGTTTTGTTTTTTATATTTTGTAACATAATCAAAGAAAAACAAACAAATCCTCTGCCTCAACCCCCTCCAAAATTAGGTCTACTGGGAGGTCATAAATTCTAGTGTCCATAGAGCTTCGATCTCTGCCCTTAGATAAATGTGTCTGTGTTTTCTGTTGAGGTTTAGACCACTCTAAAAGGAAAAATTCTGTCTCTGGTCAAGACAGCTGCGTCCAGTCCAGACTCCTAACCATATGGACCATGAGTTCTCAAATTTCTATGATCTTCTGTTGGCTTCTCCGTGGATATGAACCAATTAATTTTACCATAAACTCTGACAGAAGAGGGGGGGGGGGGGGCTTGTTCCTGTAGGCACTTAGGGGCAATGAGTTTTCTAGCAATGACTACCTCCACCAAGTCTAAAACCGGTAAATCATTTAACCACCCTAGAATGCATGCATACACTGTTGGTAATATATTAGGACCACAACATATGAAGTAGATCAGCTACATCTAACCTGCACCTGTTACAAATATCATAGCCCAATATCATAGAGAAACTCATCTCCTGTAGACCCTATGCAGCAAGTAAAAGTTGTGACAATTTGGGAACGTTTGCCACTGCCCTACAACTGACCCTTTTCTATTGGCCCAAGGTATCTTTCCCGTTTCCCTTTATTGTAAGAGACAATTATCTCTTTCAAGAAATAAGTAGCGGTGAAGCCTCAAAAGAAGACCCCTCGAACTCTCCATCACTTATAAGATATCAATAATTGGGCTATTCATTTTAGGGTTGCTCCTCCTCTTCCTGACATCTCTGTAGACAAGACATGATGTAGCTGCAAATATCTATAAAACTTTGGGCAAGTCATATTCCATGCACATCGTTGACCATTTTTAAGTGCCCCCCTCACTATAAATATGGGATAGGCAGCAGATATCGTTTAATTTCCAGTTAGTAAATCCCTCCAGGCTAGCTAGCTCAGGTAAACATGCAGTGTCCCAAATGGACGTAGATTGCGTGCAAGCAACAACGCCCTGAGCATCTCTCCTTCCCTCACGTCGGAACCCTACAATGCTTGGATGTGCCCTGATATGGGCAGCAAGCAGCTCTCTGGCAATCTCAAATAGCAGAGGTTCTAGCCCTTGGTTCCCTGTATAGCAGTTGAACAACAATGATAAATGAAGGACCAAAACCCATTATGACCAACACCACCCATAAAAAAACCCATTCTATACAATCAAAGGTCTTGGCCGCAGAACATATTGCCCTTTTTTTCCCTCATTATCCACTGGTAGCTGAAAAATTACAAACTCTTGATCTCTACTGGAAGTAATAAAATTGGCCTATAAAAATCTGGAAGCAATGGATCTTTCCCTGGCTTACCACCACGGAGAGCTTCACCTTCAGTAAAACTAGAGAATGGTCCGATAACATTCTGGACAGGTGATCCACATATATAACTCTAGGAAGCATAAGGTCATGGACTAGAAACATGGTAATACGGGACATGGCTGCATGCGAGGTGGAATAGCATATTAGGGGGGGTTCAACTTACCTGATATTTATTAATGATAATTTATTAAGTACCTGGTGAAACCCCATCAGTCAAGTCTCCCACTCTCCATCTATCCCAATATGGAGGAACCATTTTATTAAAGCTGCCCATAATAATCAACTGTACTGTGGGTAACTGATCCATAAACGCACCTTCTTCAGAACTGTATTAGAATATAGCGGTGGTATATAGACCACAATTGTAGCGCGCTCAAAGTGAAAATTACGGCAGAACAGACAGACATATCTGCCCTCCGCATCGAACTCTTGTTTCATACATGTTAGCAAATGGATCTATGTACTAAAACGCTGACTTCCCTAAAATAGCTGTCATGAACGGACTGGCTGATCCAGGCTTGCTGCAGACTGCCCACAGAATCCCCTGTGAGATGCCTCTTGTGAACCAGTTATAGCAGGCATATGTGGGTTAAGATACTGACATATTGAAGTGTCTGTGCTTCTGGCACCATGGCACCCAGGATGTGAACGCTGGTGCCAGGAGACTGGCTGGTGACTCTGCAGCCTCTGATTGGCAAGCAGCAGTCACCTGACTTCCACTGCCAACACAGCAGAATGAATTGCAGTGCTTAAAGCATTGGCTCGCTGGGTCTGAGTAGGGTAAGTACCATTTTTGTTTTATTGTTTTAACCCATTTGACTATAATTTTAAACCGTTAATTGTAACCGGACAACCCCTTCAACCTTCCCCATGCCTGCTAGTTGATGAATGTATGTGCAGTTCTATGGAAAGTTAGTTTCTTTCAAGTTGCTTCTTCGTCACAGTAACTAGTTTCTGGCCTGAAACCCCTTTTACTGCCAAAGTAGTATGTAATACATTTACCTTTAAATTATTGCTGCAGCTAGAATATTAGATTAGAGTTTAATCTCCTATTAGAGCCCAGAGTCTCCACTTACAGATGATACCAGACACTTATGAGGCACAGCACTTGTCTGTAGTCTTGAGGCAGCAAGAAAAGTTGTACTTTCTGGTTCTTTGCGAGAGAAGTGGGGGCTGTAGGTGACAGCAGGACAAAAAATCACATCCTACTCCTGAATACAGGAACTGCTTCTCATGCTTTCAAACCAGGAAGCCCTTTGGTCACATTAGTGTGTTTTTTCTTTTTTTCTTCACTCTCTCCCTGGAGGGGTGAGAAGACGAGGATGTGTCATTTCCTGCACCCCATCGGGATGTACGTGGACTCTTTGATTCAGTTTACTGGCATCTTGAACTTCTATGTTTAGGGGATGTTCTACTTCTCGGCTCCGCTTGGGTTAGGCTTTAAGCCACAAACATGATTCTTTTTTTTTCTTTTCAAAACAAAACATTACCTTTTTGATGCAAAATTGCATGGGGGTGCCCATGAATGTAAAGTGCTGAGTGGCATTTTCACAATATGCCAGGTGTCTGTTTTCCAGCACTAAATTATTGATGCCCTATCCTCAGAATAGTTCATGAATACTTGATTGGTAAGGGATTGCCACTTGGTATCCCTCCTGATCAGCTGATTGAAGTGACAGCAATATTTGGGTTGAGTGCCAGAGTTACTTTGGTCCATACTTGGTACAGTGCTGTACATTATATAGTGGTTGTGTCTGGTGTTGCAGTGAATGGGACTGATCTACTCTGAAACCATTTGACAAATGAATGTGACATCACAGGTCTGAGATTGGGCTGCGGAGTTCAATCGAGTTTTGCGGCCTCTTCACTCAGCTGATTGGGGGGGGGGGGGGTCTTCCGCTCAGGATCCCCACCAATCAACTACTGATGACCTATCCTAAGGATAGGTGATAAAAGCCTTGTATTAGAAAAGGAAACCTGAAAAGAAAAAGAAAAATGTTCTAGCTTTTTTTTTTTTTTTTTTTTGGGGGGGGGGGGGGGGGGGGGGGGTTTATTTAAAGCGACCTCCAGGCCTGGAGAAGCAGAGATGACCGCATCAGCTTCACACTTTGAATTACTAGGCATCATTAGTTTAACCCCTTGAGTGGCAGGTTTCATACCACCCTGTTGTGCCCACCAGGGCAGGTTTTTTAAAATGGTCTAATCATTGAATTTCAACTAATTTTGCAGTTGCGTCTCAAGAGCCATAACTTTTTCATTTTTCCATTGACATGGCCATATAAGGGCTTGTTTTTTGTGGGACAAGTTGTGATTTTTTTTAAACGGGGGAGGAAAAAAAAAAATCGGGAAAAAAGAAAAAAAGGGGCCATGTCATTAAGGGGTTAAATGTATTAACTTCCTTCTCTGGGTCATTACGACGCATGGATACCACATGTGTGATTGTATTTTTGATTTTTTACAAAGTAAAGAGAGACAAGTGTTTTTATAATTTTTGTAATTTTTTTCCTTTTTTTTTTTTGCTTTTAAATTTTTTAAATTTTTTTTTTGTCCCTTTAGGGGACTTCCACAGGGACCCATCAGGACCCCCTGATCACATTCCGGGGGTCCGATGGTGACAGCTCTTTACATGCTGCAGTCACATAGACTGCAGCATGTAAAGAGTTAACACAGCAGAGATCGGAGGTTTTCTCTGATCTCTGCTGTAAGAGCTGGTACCTAGCTGTCCTCTCACAGCCAAGCACCAGCTCTCCCTGCCACAGAGACCATCGGCTTGCTTCTGACAAGCCGATGGTCTCTATGGCAACCTGTAAACAAAGCAGGAGATTGCCGACATATTGGCAATATCTTCTGCTGTTTTTTCAAAGCCCTTGCTTTGTTCTCTGTGGGTCTGTGCAGGCAGAGCACACTGTCACAGCTTGTGTCATTGTGCTCTGAAGCTCCCATAGTGATACATAGCCCGGAAATCTTCCGGGCTATGTCGCTATGAGCAGTGGAGCTCGTCCTGGAAAATTTCCGGGCGTGCCACTCAAGGGGTTAAGACACTACACCTGCTTTGATTAACCAGTTCTGCCTACATGAGCAGTGCTGACTGGTCACAGCAGGAGGTAATGTCTTAGACTACTAGTACACAGTGTGCATCAGGTAGTCAGAGAAGTGCTTCAGCCATCCTTGTTTCTCCAGGCCCGGAGGGTCACTGAATGAAGTTCTCAAACAGTCATAATGATATCTGTGTAAAATTAACTGCTTATAGGGGCTGTGTGATGAAGATAATCCCATGTCCATTTACCCTGTAAGGACATATTGCTGGTATTAGTGTATCTTGACGCCACCGGAAGCTAGGGGTTTGACAGGAGGAATGCCCCTCTCACACCCCGAGCTCCCGATAGGGTAAAGAGACGAAGGTCCTAGCAGCACAGTGTGCATTGCTTCTTGCTGGCTGTGGTGGCTTAGGGCGAGGGTTCCTTTTTCATTGACTTACATTATCAGCTGCAACCAGAAAAGTAACCCTCACCGTAAGCACCAGGGCCAGCAAAAACTAATGTAGAGGGTGCACCTGTCGCTGTTACCACTGCTGGTCTGTGATTGCTTCCGGACGCAGAGAGGATGGGGACTGATTGACGGACGCCAGCTGTGTCTTCCGTTCTGCCAGCCAGCTACCTGCTGTGAACATCCCGGGTCCTGTGTGCTCGCTTAAAGCGGCTCCCCCACACACACCTAGTGCCCATGTGTCGGCGCCACCGCTGACTATCCTGCAGCGGTCCTGCGGTGGACTCCGATCCCTGGTCTCCTGTTGCACTGTGGGTCCGGGCGGCTGTAACAGTGCCTTCCCACCGCCCCGGGGCTCTCCCTGCTGCGGCCGTCAGGAGTAACGTACATGGTGGGGTCCGCAAGTGGGCTGGAGGATAAGGCGATTAGTGGGAGAATGTGCCGGCTGTGCCGCTCACCATCGCGCTGTGGTCCTGTGGTCTGCCTGGATCTGACAGTGGTTCCCACCACCACGGTGTCCTCCGTGCTGCGGCTGCCATCATTAAGTTACATGGGGGGGGGGGGGGGCGCTAGTGGGCTGCAGGAGAAGCCGCTTCACGGCTCTTTCGCCTCACTGCATAGTAGCCTGGCCCAGCACAGGCTGAGGCTGTATGCCTTTCTTCACATAGGTTTAATCGCCTTCCAGGACCTACTGCCTTGCTAGCTGTCTAGCCAATCAGGTAGAGGGGGTGTCACGTCGTGTCAATATTGACTCCACCTTGACTTCCTGGTGGCGTCAAGATACACTAATGCTATTGCTATAATGGGGTCTCACATTCAGGATCCAACTGTATGAGCCATAAGAACAGCTCCTATTCTGGTAGGCCCATGTTTTATATGGATGGCCATTCATCTAGAAGGCCATCATATCATACTACTTTTCTCCTGCAGTGGCCGCTACTAGAGAAATGCCTGACTATCCAGGACTTCACCTGCAAAATCAGCTGATCGCTGAAAGGGTTTGTTTTTTCTGAAAAGTCCTCTTCCTTTAAAGACTTGCCTCTGTGGAGTTCCCACTATGCTATTTTATAAACTAATGGTCATAGAACACTAAAAATCCCGTTTATTACATTACATTTTAGATCGCTGTTACATCATCTTAGTCATTCATAAATCTGTCGGCGGCAATCGCATAATAAAAAGCTTTTACTGCTTTATTTTCCTGCAACCGTTTCAGTGGAAATCATTGTACTGCAGGAAATAGTAGAACGGAAGTGGCAGCGCTGCCCGGCCGTTACTACTGCGCTAACGCCGGCACTAATCTCTTCCTCGCAGGAAGTGACTTTGTAGTAAAGGATAACACTGCTGGGAATTCTCCTAGAACTTTGTATCCCACATAGGTAACATTTCAGCCTGTATTCCATGCCTTCACCTTCCTCCGTGCAGTTATTTAGAGCTGATTAACCATTTCTCTGCTGTACTTTAAACCAGTGTTCCCCAACTCCAGTCCTCGGGGACCCCCAACAGGTCACGTGTTCATGATTTCCTCAGAATTGCACAGGTGATGTAATTATTGTTGGTGCCTCAGACATTGCTACAGGTGTTCTTACTATAGGATATCCTGAAAATGTGACCTGTTGGGGGTCCCTGAGGACTGGAGTTGGGAACCCCTGCTCTAAACCACCACCTGTAAAATAGAACACAGAGGGTTAATACATGCATAGTGCAATAAACCTTGTATATTCTGTTGTTTTTATAACCTTCACTTCACCTTTTATAAAGGCCGCATGCAGAATTCCCACAGCGGAATCCGGCCCTGGCAGCAGCGGCATCCGCGCGTATCTGCTTCTCTTTTTCTTCATCTGTAGTGTGGATGGTCCGCACGGCTCGCTGTCCGACATGCCCAGTACAGATTTTTTTTAAAACCAGTGCTTTTCCCTCGTCATCAAATAGCGATGACATGGAAACCGCTACATCTCTAAAATGTCAATTGCGGAACGGTCGCAGATCAGATGGCTTCCATTAACATCAATGGAAGCTGTCTGCACGGAAACCACGCAAAAATAAAGCATGCTGCGATTTTTCTTTTCCTTTTTTTTCTTGTGTGCATGAAGAATCACTTTTCCACAGAGTGCTATGGAAGGTATTTGTTTCGAAACCTGGAGGCGAACGCTCGCTGCTGATTCCACAATGCAATTCCCCTCGTGTGCGTGAGGCCAAATTCCCTGGAGGTGCTGGAGTTTCACTCTGGGATACCACATAGAAAATCGCTGCTTGCATCATGAACTTGTGTATAAGAAAAAAATTATACTATGCAAGATAATGTGTGTGTATGTAGGTGTATGATGTATAAATATTTTTTATATGTAGGCGTATATATATTTTCTTCTACCATGCAGTGTGGACCAGTCTTGTGCACTCGTGTTCATGCCTGTACTTCTAAATGTCACTGGTAGAGAAATCCATCAGTGCAGTTTTTCTCTGCAGTTTCCAATCATGCCCTTACGTCTGGTAAATGACTTGTCAGCGCCATGCTGTGTATTCGAACACCCAGCGGATGGCTCGTCACAGACATTTCCTTGCGTGACGCAGTATAGTCCTACATTTTAGGATCTGGAATATCATTTATATTTCACAAGATAAATCGATCAGTTTTGGGCAATGAAGGGACTGCGAGACTCAGAATGGTGGTTCTTATTTAGCTGACATTGCAGAATCTAATGGGACTTTGATTTGGTGGTGTGCAGCGGATATTGGGTATAACTGGGAGCTGCGGGTACTCCAGTATGTGGAGTGACGACCAGTATGCCCGTTCATGACTGGTACAGTGCTAATGATGGGATTATTGACTATAATTTATGATGTATTCCAAGGGCAGACAGAATGCAATGCCTACACAATTACATTACGTATGTACGGTGTTTTTTACGCCTATTACTAGGAAACCTCAGAAGAAAGGTATTGTTAAAGGAAAAAAATGGAAACCAGGACGCCAATGCATGTCAGCGTGCGTACAGCGTGCTGTTCAGGTGCAGGCAAAAATGCAACAATAAGCAACATGGCATCAAGATGAAAACCTGGATGGAGCCATACGGTTCAATACATGAAATGGACCACTTTGGCTCTAGGCTATCAGACCCTTTTCCAGATTTCAGTGTAGAGTATTAATTACTTTTCATGTGTAAAGATTCTTAAGGCTAGGTTCACACAGGGCTGATTTGCCGCGGTTTTTCCATTGCGGTTTTGCCGCAGAAGTGCTTCTGCGGCAAAACCGCTTCAAGGGTTAATTTGGGCTAGCGGATTTTCGTTTTTTTCCCGCAGTGCTTTTTTACCGCGTACTTGCCACGTATTTGCGATTTTGGCTGCGTCCATAGAGGTCCATGGACAAAAAAGCGCTGCGGAAAAGACCGTAAAATGAACATGCTGCATCTTTTAAAACCGCAACGCAGTTGCATTTCCGCACTGCAGCTGTGCAGAAAAAATCCGTCTTGTGGGAACAGCTTTTTGGCAAATCTCATTTGTGCTGCATTGCACTGCAAACGCAGCGGTTTTGCTGCAGTGCGGATATGCAATGGCAATCTGCGGCAAAACCGCGGCAAATCAGCCCTGTGTGAACCCAGCCTAAAGCTTTCAGCACTGTTGTATCCAAATCTTGTTAACCCCTTCAAGACCAGAGGTGTTTTGAGCAAAGTTTCACCTTTTGGAATGTTGTATTCTGAAGGTGAATTTCCTTTTCACTTTCTTAGTCTACTCCAAAATGTTTTGCTCCTTTTATCTTTAAGACACACAGGACTTCCTTTTAAAATTGGAGTGGATATTAATTTTGTATTTACTTATTTTAAGAGAAAGATGGTCAGAAATAGGTAAAACTTTTTTTCCCCCAATTCCTATGCTGTTTTAAGGTAGTCTGTCAAATTATTATTTACCCCCCAAATGAATCTTGTAGTGCTCCTGTGTGTAATGCTCTCACATACGTGTACAGTACGTTGTTTAAAAAATAATAATGCTTACAACAGGGTATTTTCCTCCCTTAGCTTTAAATTACTATGATAATTGTTGTGTGATTTGTGAAATTTAAAAAGGCAAAATGAAGAAACACAGATTTGCGCACTGTCAGGATTATCCTAAACGAGGGTTCCCCGGAGCACAGCAACAAGATCTTGTCACTTTTTGTCCCTTCACTAAGCTTCCTCTGAGGCAAGGAAATATTAAGGTATTGGTGGTTCCCCAGCAGTGAAAACCCTTTTTTTTTTTTTTTTTCAGGGGTTCCTCTGTGGTAGTTAAAGGGGTTGTCCCGCGCCGAAACGGGTTTTTTTTTTTTTCAACCCCCCCCCCCGTTCGGCGCGAGACAACCCCGATGCAGGGAGGTAAAGAAAGCTCACCGGAGCGCTTACCTGAATCCCCGCGCTCCGGTGACTTCTCTACTCACCGCTGAAGATGGCCTCTTCCTCCGTGGACCGCAGCTCTTCTGTGCGGTCCACTGCCGATTCCAGCCTCCTGATTGGCTGGAATCGGCACGTGACGGGGCGGAGCTACACGGAGCTACACGGAGCCCCATAGAAGACTGCAGAAGACCCGGACTGCGCAAGCGCGGCTAATTTGGCCATCGGAGGGCGAAAATTAGTCGGCACCATGGAGACGAGGACGCCAGCAACGGAACAGGTAAGTATAAAACTTTTTATAACTTCTGCATGGCTCATAATTAATGCACAATGTACATTACAAAGTGCATTATTATGGCCATGCAGAAGTGTACAGACCCACTTGCTGCCTCGGGACAACCCCTTTAATGTTGGGAATCGCTGCTGTACCTGGATGTTTTGTATGGCTCAAGTGCAGTGCTCTGAAATGCCCACTAGATGGAGATGGTTATATAGCTGATAAATATGGCAACAGAGATTCTACCGTGAAGGGAAATAAATATGAATGGAGTTTTTCAGCCTTGTATGTATTCTGCTTGTAAAATAATGTTACTTGCCCACCTTATTGCTCATGGTTATCCTTGATGGGGATTTATTCAGCAATGGGCCAGTATGTGGAGTCGGGCTTTCTAGTGAGGGCTGTGCTGTCGATGTGCTCCACAGCAGTTCCTCATGAAGCAGACATAACTGTTCAGTTTCTTATTTAAAAGGCTTGTTCCAAGATTACAAGTTATTCACGGTCTACAAGATAACGTGCTAATTGGTGGGGGTCTCACCACTGAGACCCTCGCTGATCTTGATCTGGGTTGTCATGTTCCCCATTCTCCTCGGTGCCGGGTTACTGGACCCTCCTGCAGCGGGGAGGAAACTGAATGGAGCGCCGATCATGCAAGCTTTCAAAAGGGCGCCAGAGACACCCGTACAGCAAGCTCTCGGGGAGTTCCGTCACCCCCATTGAAATGAATGAAGCACGGACTACGCATGCTCGACCAGCACTCCATTCATTCTGATTTTACTGCGGGAGGGAATAGTGATTCTTGGGATTGGCGGGGGTCTCAGGGGTGAGACCTCCACCAATCAACACGTTATTTTCCATCGTGTGGATAGGGGATAACTTGTAATCTCCCTTTAAGAGAATGGCTTGGCATACTTACATGTCCAGCAGTAGCCTACATTCGAGGAAGATTTGTGGGACTACCAGCACTTACGAGTATCCCTCTAGACTAGGGCTATATGATGACTTTTGGCCATGTGACAGGAGTCACAGACGACCAGAGATTGCGGTGTCTTCGCTCTTGCATTGAGGTCAATACAAGTAGAAGGTTGTTATAGGTTTGGGTCATAGGACACAAAAAATTTATCAGTAGATTTTTTTTTTTTTTTTTTTTTGTGGCCCACATCATGACACCATAGACCTCAACGCAAGTGCAAGGTTGCAGGGCTCAGCTGTCATCTTTGGTTGCATGACTTGTCGTGGCTAAACATTGCCGCGTACCCCTAGCTAGTACTTCTGCTGCTTCCAAAATATGCATACTGGGGAATTCCAGGACAGTCCCCGCTCACGGTCCCTTGCTTCCTGTCATGACCTCCTTGTTTTGTGCTTGGAGGCATGTGGTGATGCAGCTCTTCCGGATGTGATTGGTTATGTAGGCATTCGTTACTTGTAGAGTGTTTGTATGGTTATTGTCCTGTGTAATGTATGAATCATCCGGTAGCAATGTACTACTGGCAGTGGACCTGGTATTTCTGCAGTAGTTGAGTCTATACACGTCACGTGAAGAAGTAATGAAACCCTAGATGCAGTTAACCATGACATCCATGGAGCTTCACACCTCTTCGAAGTTACTAGACTCGTGTCAGCTGACCTTGTTTTTTTACCACAATCATTTTTTTTTCTTCATAAATTTTCTGTCATTTTGGAGACTTTTCAGAATAGTGTCGGCTTCACACGGGCGTAAATCACTGGCACATTACTCACATGTGAAGGAGCCCTGAGCACGAGAAATGACACTGGTTTTGGGCATTATGTAACTTGTATACTGCATTTTTCAACACTGACACCCTCTGCAGACTACATCTCTGATTCTCAGTTGTCTCTGAGCTAGGAGATGTAATCTAGCTGCTATGATGTCTCCCATACACTGCACACACAAATAGGAGATTCGGCTCCCCTATCACTACCTCTGAGCAGTGCAGCTCTGAATCCAGCACTGGGGTGAGAGTGAACCCTCACCAGAGCCCTCAGTAATAGCATCTGTAATGTCTCACTCTGCAGCTGCTCTCCTCCTCATAAGCATCTATGGACAGCAGCTGTAACCTGATCCCTCAGTGAGCTGAATTTGCTGCAGAACACCTTTTGAAACACAAGACCATGTGAAAGATCAGTGCAGTAGGTGGGGAGAAAAATGGCTGATAAGTGGCGAAAGAGGCATTTTTCTTTAATAAGCAATGGTATATTCGCTTGTACTATTGATTTATGCAGAGGTTATTAAAATGACTGTGCCTTTTTAAAGGGGTTGTCAGAGACCTCCAACCATTTTTAATCCTCTATGTTCCAGCGAGTATATTTTGTAATGCAAATTGTGTATAGATACGCTGAACCAATACATTGAAGTTATCACGATGCACACAGCAGGTTAATGGTTGTTACATCTGTATACAAACAGGTTCCAGGGTTGGCTGCAGATTTATGCGGGCCCTTAGGCGACAGTTTCATTGGGCCCCTTTTGCGCAAAGCAGCATTAAATCTATAGAAGTGCACACAGTGGCCATATAACAGTAGATATAGCTCTACACAGAGGCTTTTAAGACTATAATGTGATTACAGTACAGTTTTATCCAGTGATCACAGAAGATGTCCTCTCTGACTGTGGTTGTTCAGTTCCCTTTTCTTTTGTATCCAGCCCAGAGCACCATGGTGACTTCTCCCGGCCACAACTTGTCTCTGGAATTTAACACACAGACCTCTTTAGCGCCTCGCTTTTCCACAACTCTTCCTACGTTATCTACACTTTTATACACTTCCTTTTTTATAGTAGCCAATAAAGTAACAATGCCACCTGTGATACCCCACACAGTAGTACTGTCCCTCTGTAGGCCTCATAATTTTAAATATTTTGACACACTTCAAATTAAAATCCGTGCACTCCGGCTGCTGTGCCTGACCCAACAGCCTGGGCCCCCCTGTGACTACTCTCTGGTCGCCAAGTAGATTGGGCGCCGGCAGCTGTCCAGGTTTGCCGAATGCTGACGCCGGGCCTGACAGCTATTCATGTCATTCATAGGCCATGCTCATGGACTATGGTGCACGTTTCAATTGAAAAGACAGGAAGACGAAAAATGTCAGCTTTCTTCATTACTAACAGCAAGAGCTTCCCTCCTGCAGCTCAGTGATTGTTTGTGCAGCCGTTGACCCTTCATACTGTTAATAGACAGAACTCTTCAGCGCCAAGACGCCTGCCCCAAAACGTTTAAAATCTAGGGGTGGTCCGGAAAAGTAGTAAAATGTTTTTACATTTCAACAGCCTTCATTCTTTTCAATGCGAGTATCCTGGCGCTGGTTAAGCAGTTGTGCTTTTATGTTCTGACTTGTTACAAAGCTGCTAATGGAGACTCTTCTCTGTGTAACACTTAATCACAATAGCCGTGCTCCAATAACCAAAAATACCCTGCATCTCCATATGCGATGTTCTAAATATACATTTCTTATATCCTTAGTTGGAAGAAAAATAGAATTTGTATCCTACTGTCCTGAAATATAGAAGTTTATTCACTACTTAAAGGGGTTCTGTCCAGGGGTGTAACTATAGAGGGTGCAGGGGATGCGGTTGCACCCGGGCCCAGGAGCCTTAGGGGGCACATAAGGCCTCTCTTTTCCATATAGGCAGCCCAGTACTATGAATAAAGCATTATAGTTGGGGGCCCTGTTACAGGTTTTGCATTGGGGCCCAGAAACTTCAAGTTATGTCTCTGTGCAGCATGGTTTAGGTATGGGTATGGGTAAAGATACAGATAGAGGGGGGGCCCAGCTCACGTTTTGCATCAGGGCCCCTGAGCCTTTAGTTACGCCCCTGGTTCTGTCATTAAAAAAAAATCAATACTTACCTATTCCCTGTCAGTTTTCTTACCAGAGCTTGATCTCAGCGATCTTCTCCTGGCTCCTGCAGTCCCCCGGGTCACCACCTCTCCCTGTGACCAAGCGTACATTGCCCGCAGTCTCCTTCCTGCAGGTTAATGTACCCGGTCACTAGTGACATAGTGTTCACTGCCTAGCAGGGAATGCCGAACCCTCGGCAGCCTGCTTTAGTGCGACTGCGCATGCACGATGTCTCGCCGCTCGTATTTCATATGGTAGATGTGTAGCGTTCACTGCCCTGCAGTGAGAAGGTAAGATCGGTGAGGAGATGATGTGGTAAGTAGACGGACGGGGGAGGAATTTTTTTTAATTTTTTTTGATGACCGAACCCCTTCAAAGAAGTTCTTTATTAATGCTTAGATTGACTTTTGCGTTTCAATGGATTTCCTGCATGGAAACTGCTGACCTAATTGGTCAGATTTACTCTAAAAAATGTCCCTGCTTTCTTGTGCAAATTGCACCAAAAAACTGCCTTACATGCTTGGTGCCATGTTTACGATGTGCTTTATAAATTTTTGGATGCATTTTTGCCCTCACTGTATCTAAAAAGGGGTGGTCTCCATGCATAATAATTTGTACCAAAATATTCGCACAATATCTGGTATAAACTATAGTAAAAGGTGGTATTAAATTAGTCTAAAGATGCGCCAGATTTATCGCCCAGCATGAGCCACAGTGATAACTCATTTTAAGACTTTGCATTGTCTGATTAGACAATATTAGTAAATTTGCCCCATTGTGTCATTCTCCGCGAGCTGTCAGATTGCAGTTTTCCACGTGGTTTTATTGGTTGCTGTAATAGAGTATACACTCTGTAACTTTTAATTTTGCAGAGCAGAAAACTGTACAGGCTGTTCTTTTCTGTACGATCAGAAAAATTGGATCCAGATGTAATCTGGCAAAACCAGTCAACTGTATAGACATCTGTTTGGGTACTGTTCTAGCTGTCTATTGATTGCAGTGTAGTAAAGGAACACTAATCAGACTCCTCTGCCATCAGGATGCAGTGCCCCTGTCCCGGTGTCTGTTGTGACAGCTGATGTCACCAGAAGTCAACTGACTGCTGCAGCTTCACTGCTTGCTCTCTTGGCATCCGTGCTCCCATCCTGGCCGCTATGATGCCAGGAGAGGGTGACGCTGCAAACAATCAGATGTCACAACAGAGACCGGGACCACAGCAGGGCTGCAGAGATGGATCTCTGCAGCAGAGGAGGGATAAGTACTGCTCAGTTTGCTTTTTTACTGCAGTGAATGCTATTATAGAGATATTGTCCAGACAACCCCTTTAAGTCAAACTCTGGAACACCATGAGAATGCCACATAGGGAATGTAGAGTCTTAACACATTGATGCAGTCTTTCAGGGGTCCCACCTCCTTTTTCAAGCATGCACTCTGTATCCTACAACCACTTTATAGAGTACCTGAGTTTTCAAAAGTACTACAAGTTCTCATTTGCTGCTATTTGCACCAAGTTTCATGTCTGAAAGTTAAGATTTTCAGGTGGTCCAATTTTCTTGCTGCCTTGAGGTTTGCAATCCGCTTCCAGGCAGGGGGGGTGGAACAAGATGACCATTCTACCCTTAGTTCCACTGTCCTGTATTTCCTTTCCCTCACTTCCCATGCTGCAGTGCTTTGTCTCTGGCCAAATCAGCAGGGAGGCAGTCCCACCCCTCTGCAGCCCCAGGAGGATTCAGGCATTCAGAGACATTCTGGGCAAATGGTTAGTAAGCCTAAAAGTAAGAGTCCTTATAGACCTGTTGATTTTGAACAATATGAATGTTTGATTGGGCAGCCTGTTTATACAGGAAGATACATAATTGGCTCGTTCAAACAAGTTAAGTTGTTTACTTATATAGTATAAGGCGGTACTGTTGTATCTTGTCTCCATCGGGACTGTTGGTGGACACAAGGGGTTGTGCTGCTGGAGTAAAATGGGATGCGCACAGCTGGCTATTGGTCCCCAGCTCCCAGGTAATTTTCACCCCCACCCCCTCATTTCACCGCCCCGCTGCTGTCAGAGTCACTGCCGCTTAGATTTATCTGATCCCTGCTTGGGACAATTATTCTTCCCCGGTAATCTAACCTCCCCACTGTTGTCAGTGTCACTGCCGCTTGGAGTTATTGGCTCCCCGCTCTGGCGCTGTCTGTAGTGACTCTCCCTGGCGGCCTGCCATCAGTGCTGCAATATGTCTGGTGCTTTTAGACTCCCCTCCCGTCACCCCGCTCTGCTCTGCCACTGTCATTCTCCATGCCAAACTCCAAGTGCCAGGGACAGTGACCGCATCGGGGAGGTGAGATTACCAGAGGAGAGTGCTTGTCGGGAGCAGATAGATCAAAGCGCCAGGGACAGTGACAACAGCGGGGAGGTGAGATGAGAGGGGCAAGAAGGAAATAACTGGGAGTCGGGGACCAATAGCCAGCTGTGGGTGTTCCGTCTTATTCCAGCAGCACAACCCCTTTTCTACACCAAAGGTTCTGGTGGAGACAAGATTCAACAGTACCGTATTAGGCTGCTTTCACGTGTGCGGCGGGAATTCCGTTTTTTTGCTCTGTTTGGGGAGCAGGAAAGGGGAATCCCCTGGCTGAACAGGTCTGTCCTATGAACATTGACTATAATGGGGTCCGTTCGGTTTCCACTCAGCTGCCCGGCATTTCATCAGAAGAAATAGCGCTGCGTGCAGTTCTATTTCTTCCTGTATTTTGTGCTGCATCTGTGACGGAACCTCCTAACTGAGATTCCAGCGCTGAAGTGAAGGCAGCCTAAGTGAGTGACAGTGACTGAACAATCGGTATTTAAACCGAACAGTTGGTGAAGGAGCCAACGATGATTTATATGCCTGCACAAAATGAACAGAAAGCGAACAATGGTTGTTCCATGTGAAACGGCCTTAAAGGGGTTGTCCCGCGCCGAAACGGTTTTTTTTTTTTCAACCCCCCCCCCCCCGTTCGGCGCGAGACAACCCCGATGCAGGGGTTAAAAAAGAACACCGGACAGCGCTTACCTGAATCCCCGCTTCTGTGCGGTCCATTGCCGATTCCAGCCTCCTGATTGGCTGGAATCGGCACGTGATGGGGCGGAGCTACACGGAGCCCCATTGAGAAAAGCAGAAGACCCGGACTGCGCAAGCGCGTCTAATTTGGCCATTAGACACTGAAAATTAGACGGGCACCATGGAGACGAGGACGCCAGCAACGGAGCAGGTAAGTGAATAACTTTTGATAACTTCTGTATGGCTCATAATTAATGCACAATGTACATTACAAAGTGCATTAATATGGCCATACAGAAGTGTATAGACCCACTTGCTGCCGCGGACAACCCCTTTAATGTTTATACACATGTGCTTTACAAGCAGGAGAGGCAAAGATTGTGGGGTGATTGCAGACACTGGGGCTTATTGACTAATACTGTTTAAAACTCAGTGCAAACTTAAACTAGACAGTCTTAAAATGTTCCAGATTTATCATAGTAGCTCTGCTGATTAATACATCTGTTGAATTTTAAGACTGACTAGTCTAAGTTTAGACAACCTATTATTCAGCTTACTTCACACCAAAAATTGCAGCAATTTGGGGCATGTAAGCCATGCCCCTTTTTTAAACAAGTCAGGAAAACTGTCCAAAAATGTCTAATAACATAGTAAATTTGTCGCAAGAATGTTAGACAAACCGTTTTCTAGCATAATTTGCACCAGAAAACTGTTGTATTTTGAATAGTAAATAACCACCACTGTGTCTGCAGATCTGTCAACCTGTGAGTGCAGAGGGGGCAGCCTGTGGCGATAGCCCCTCCCCCACAGCTAGCATTCCTGTTACTACAGAAGCTCAGTACCTAACAGGCAGTGGATTGCAGAGGGGCAGAGATGGAGACCCCTAGTGGTAGCCGCTTCAGGCTTTATTTACTGTGGTAAAACAGAATTTTCAATAGAAGTATATTACCAGACTGATGCAACATACAGGCTGTTACATGAGCATAAGTTGTCTGAAAAGGTAGTGCCCCTTTAAATAGCCTGAATTGATATATTTAAAAACAATATATAAAAATACTCTGCAGGGATAGAAAGGGTCAAGGATGCTATAAGCAGTATTAACCC
This sequence comes from Eleutherodactylus coqui, assembly GCF_035609145.1. NCBI lineage: Eukaryota > Metazoa > Chordata > Amphibia > Anura > Eleutherodactylidae > Eleutherodactylus > Eleutherodactylus coqui. The sequence continues at coordinate 400,973,393 of NC_089837.1, forward strand.
TTACTAAACAGAAAAGGCGACATTCTGTAAACTACATGCATGTATTATGCAACAGACCTGAACCAGAAGTATATGGGCCAGCCTTAGAAATCGCTGTAAAGTAACATTGTGGGGTAACTTCATTCATAATATATAACCTTGTGGGGTAACTTCATTCATAATATAATTTTGGTGGCAGAAAAAAATTTGCTTCTGAAGTGAACACCATGTATTTTTAATGCCGGTGGGGGAGGGGGTGGGGGTCTACAACACATACAGGGTTTACATTTTTGCTTGAATGCCTTCCGCTACAAAAAAATACTTTGCACGACATTTTCTACATGTAGTGTGGATTTTGGATGTGGAATGTCATCATTGGCATCAAAGAAATGTAAAATTTTCCCTCGAAATTCCTAACACAGCGCTGCAGCAAATATGCCATATAATCCGAAATATTGGCTCAGCTTGCGTTTTTTTTCCCTGCAGTTTTGTGGTGTATTATTGCGCTATTTGTGAATCCACCTATGGAATAACTTGCAAGCAGCTCTGTGAGCACGGGCGTGAATATAGACCCCAGGATGGTGATTGCAGAGGAAGCGGGGTCTGATGGCTGCTTACACATGTCAGTGCTGATTAACCCTGCGTAGTGTTTATGCAGAACGACTTCTTACCCAGTATCTTAATTCTTCCATTACAGTGACTTTGGGCAATAGGAGAGCAGTGAACTCATTGAGTCCCTGTATCTGCTTTCCCTAATGTCCTCAGCAGGATGGCAGCTCCCCTGCTTACTCCATTGCTGCACCCGGGAGAGCTGGCGGAGAGAATAGTATTTCCTCCTGCTCTCCTCTGTAAATGGAGTCATTTTGGATATTAAAAAAATATTAGAGAATTCGGTATGCGGTTCTCTAATATTCACATGAAGGCTGGTTGAGCTTCTTTGTAACAAAAGCCGGGGTTCTCTGGTATTACTAGCTGTCATTTCTGTGAATCGGCTCTATTCAGTCCTTGAGGTTACAACATATAATAGTGGCGTTGATGCCCCTGCTGTCTTGGATATTTACCTTGGTGGCATCAAGCTTTCTTTCCCTTGTCATTAAGGATCTTTTTTGTGGGCAGCTTCTGGTTGTTTCTTGAGTGTGGCAGGAATGTTGTGGCACAGCCTGTGAAGACTGAATGCCCGCCGCCGCTTGTTTCTTCATTGAATTCAGCAGTAAGAATGAATCCTGGGGTGGAGAGTTGGATGCAGTGCCATGGTTCTTCAGGGCAAAAAGTGCCAGCGATCTCGGCAGAAGCCACATGTATTAACACATTTTCCTACAGCATATGTACTGAGATCATATGACCGTTTTCAGGACAGTTTTCTTAGTGGAGGAAACGGGCGCTGGGATTTTAGCACTGGTGCTGTGCAGTAAAGAATAAGAACTGCCAGGACTCGTTCACATCAGCATTATGATTTCCATTTTGAACGGATCAGTGTTTAAAAAAATGAAATGGATAGAAAAATTGGTTTCTATTGGTTTGTTTGCCTCCTCTTAGATCGGTTTTTAACAGATCACTTTTGTATTCTTCGTCTTAACTTTCTGTGCATGCTCATGTACAAACAGATCTGTTAAACAGACATCAAAAGATAGAACCAAACGCACCTTTTCGTTCAGCTCCGTCACCCATTGAGTATGATGTAAAGACACGGATCTAGTGATATCCGTTCGTTTAAATAGGAATCCTCATGTCCACAGGCGGGTTGAATTCTGCTTGCGGGAATCCACGGCAGAAGCCAACCCTGCCCACGGGCGGTGACCCTGCATACCTGTCCTGGGCTGCTTTTTTCTGTAATTGGGATGTGTGCGGAAGTGCCTGCCGGCGCGCATGCGCAATACAGGTTTTAATTTTTTTTTCTTTTTTAAATCTGCGTTCCCGTGAAATCCATGTCTGCAGATCGGACAGCTTCCATCGACTTCAATGGAAGCCATCTGCACAGAATCCGCACTAAAATGGAGCATGCTGCAATTTGTTTTCCACACCAAAATGTCTTCAAAACAAATCTGCATGCTTCAATTCAGCTGTGGACGCCCATGCGGTGCCCAATGGATTCATCAAATCTGCCCGTGGACATACTGTAGTCTGCTCTGCCATGGTTTCCATGGGGGGGGGGGGGGGGGGGGAGTGGAAATCAAACAGAATGAAATTGGAATGAGCAGAACTGAAACTCTGAAAATCCCATTTGAATCACCCCCCCCCACCCCCCCCACCCTGTTTTGTAGCTCCTTTTGACAGAAATGCAAAACTGGCATCAAAAACTATGACAACACCTTAAAATCTCGAAATCTTTCAGCCCCATCCTACTGTCTGCCAATATTCCTATGATGTGTGTATGTAGCATATGCACAACTGACCTAACACCTTAACATAAAGTTGCCATTGGCTGATGTAATTAGTTGCAGAATGCCCCCTGTTTATCATATCTCCCGATGTAATAAGAATAGATAGCCGCCGGGCCGCGCTTCGCTTTCATGTCCGCGCGGAGTGTCAGAAATAAGTCTACAAGCAGATGGGCTCTTGCTTGCACAGAATGAAGGAAGTGGGACCAGGACAAGAATGCATCTGTCAGCCGGCAGCTCCCTAGTGGTTAGCTGTCAGAAACCCATTTCCAGGGCAGGAACATTCATGCATGCGTCGGCCTTTTGAGGCATGTCACGTTGCCATAGTGACTGGGATGACTGCCGTCTCTCCATCTCCTTTGCTTTCCTCTCTCCTCTTACAACCTTTTAATGTAGTATTAAACATCAAAAAGTAAATTGAGGTCAGGATGAAGAAAAAAAGGCTTCTGCAAGTCTGAGCGCACGGCATTCTGGGAGAGCCGTATGTGTGATTGACTCTAGCTGTCAGCATCAGTAACTGCTTCTTTTCTTCTCGTCTCTTCATCTTGGGCATCGCCCGCGGCAGTCTTAAGGAGTGCAGAGGGAATAGTGCTTGTGTTCCTGGATGCGGTGTATTTGTATATATTTCCTCCGCCTCCTTGGTGGTGCCTCGCTCAGAGGAAGCTGGCTGTGCATAGAGTAGGGATGGAGACGGGCAGCGTGAGTCACGGGCAGGCACTCTGCAGATGGAGACGGGCATGCTAGGAGCGCTCCCGGGAAGCAGCTGGGGATGGGTTGCACTACCAGCGTGATCCTTTTTAAAGGCATTTGCACGGTATTGGAGAGAAATTGTGCTTATATCTGCAAACAGCCAGGAGATAATAATGCTCTGGAGTATACGGCACAGAGCCTGTCGAGGGAGGACTCCGGCATCACACACTCATCTCTGGTAAATATGGAATCTCTCATTGCCCGGTATACCTTTTTTATGTTTGAGCCGCGTGCCTATGTAACCTGACCGGGAAAGGGTCTTGATCTATATGGGATTACCATAAGTAGTCGTTCTTTAAGGATTTCATGTCTTGTTGTAGCATCCAATCATTGTCTTATCATCGTAATATCAATAAGAAGTGCCATATACCGCGCACCTGTATGCCATGTAAGATAATCTAGCAGATACCGTGTGTGAGTCTGGCACGTAAGCACTCGGCTTCCACACACGGGTTTCCCTGGGCTGGGGCTCCTCGCACACGCCAAGTCACTTGGTGTGATGTGCGTTTAATTAAAATGATTAATAAAGGGAAGTCACTTGAGCAATTCTGTATGCCCTTGGCGGTCTACCGAATGACATTACATTTCCGGCAATTTATGGCAGATACTTTGAATGAGCTTTTTTTCATTGTTGTAATAAAGCCGTAGCATTGTAGGTAGGAGGCCGATCGTAGGGTGGGCTCTGTAGTACATTCATTGTATCAGCTGTTTGGCTATAGGTGCGTCATGTTTGCATCGGATCGGACGAGGGAGGTGGTATCTGTCACTCTTGGGACTCTGGTTATTACAATAGCACACACTGACAGATATCGGCAACAATCGGAATCCATCTGTCGTTGGTTGAAGTATCATTTCTGCACACTGCTTGCTATAGGTCTAGCTTCACCTGTGATATCTTATAAACCTCAACCAGCACAGCATTTAATCAGCAATAATTATAGCTAAGCTGGTAACAAATTATGGACCGCGTTCATCTTGGTTTGAGCCGTAGTATTTAACAACTGGACAGATCCTTGGTTCTCAGCTTTGACCAATCTCTACTTGTTAGAGGAGCCCATTGATGATAAATGCATAATAAAATCTGCCCTTGTTGGGACCCCCAGTAATTTGTAATCTGTAGGGAAACCTAACGGTACAACCGGCTTCACACAAGCGTAGATGCTTTTGCACGTGTGTTTGGAATATCTGTCCACATTTGCTGTAACCGAGCCTATAGATTGTGCAGACTTATAGGTTGTCGAAATCGGTGTCTGAGATGGTCCCATACATGATTTGGTAGAGATAAATCTGGCGTCTAGACATATCACGGACGTGTGACAATGTTGTGGGGACATTCCTGTGACCCCCTTGTGTGTGTGGCCGAGCATTATCCTGCTGGAAGATGGCTCTTGTATGCCCACCATGAGAGGAACACATGTGGCTGCAGGATGTCCTGAACATATCGCTGAGCTGTCATGTCCCTCGTACCACTGCTAGGGGTGACTGACTGTTGTATGCGATGGCGCCCCAGACCATCACAGCAGAGGCAGGATTAAGGCACTCACTTGTAGGTCTCCAGATGTGAACATGGCCGTCATCCCTGCCCAAACTAAACCTGGATTTGCCGCTAAAGACATCCCGGTTCCACTCTGTAGCAGTCCGTTTTCGTTGTTCACGACACCACTGCAAATGGAGGTGACAGTAGGTGGGTACCAAAGGTAGAACATGTATTGGGCTCTGCAAGACCAAATGTCCTTCAGCCCAGCGCCTGTAAATGGTTCAGACAGACAGAGGGATCTGTAACGCTGGGGCCACCTATCTCTGGATGGCGGACAACTAAACAGTTGGAGCTGCTGGTGTTTGTTGGATGATCAGTCAAACCTCTCTACTGGTGGTCTGTTAAAGGCGCATTGAGCCCGGTCACCTTGTGTCCCATCCTAACACGTCCTAAAAGTTTGGTGTGAACGGCCCCAGGGGCGGCAATTTGTGGATACGACCATCAAGCTTCTCGCATTCTGCAGCAGATTTCACCCTTTCCATTGAATGCAGATTGCATGAGCGCCCGACGGCCATCCCACGGACCGCCACCTGATTACCGCTCATGTGCTTACACAGGAGCGATAGTCATTCGTGTGAATGGAGGTGGAATCGTACCGTCCCACCCCCCATTTACAATAAACAGAAGTTCCTCGAACATTGAGCGGCTCCTGTTTACACGGGCCAATAGGCTCTAACAAGTGAGCGATTCTCAGTCAGTGCCATGTTGGTGGCTGCGTGTACACGGGACATTCTTTGCTCAAATTTTCTGTTTCTAGCGAGAATTCGGGTGATAATAACCTCGTGTAAAGTACCCTTTGCTCAATGCATCTGGTGGTCTTCCCTTGTGCCTCTTGGGTAACATTTAACTCATTGGACTGAACATACTATAGTATACCACGCAGTCACTGCTAGATCTAGTTTTTTCTTCTTTTTTTTTTCTTCTGAAGAAAAAATAGGTCACAAAAAAAGGGGTAAAACCCTTTTTTGTGACCTATTTTTTCTTTCCTCTCTTTTCACACGTTTTAGCTCTTCCCATTTCTCCTTTAACCTGGGGTTAATGTACCTATGTAATAGGCGACTTTGCTTACTATTATATGGTGTTGTCTTGTCTCACTTGTTAGCAAATTTGGTCAGATTTCACAGAATGAAGTAGCTCTGCCTGCACACACAACTGAGTCTGTATGGACCTCATTGTAAGTCAATGGAGTCTGTCGGACACCCCTGGTATACATCATCTGGAGGCCATGATGCCGGTGTGAACATCGCCCAATGAGATCTTTGGTATTATTGTATCTTGTCACCACCAGAAAGTAGGGGTTTGACAAAGCTTGCATGGAGGAACACCCCAGTCACAGCCCTAGCTCCCGATTGGCTGAATTCCTGAAGGTCTTAGCAGCAGCGTCTATGTGGATTTTTGCCTGGCCTGGAGGGTCAGGGTTCGTTTTTGTGTTGGCCTTACATTATTAGCTGTCAATGCTTCCATGTTACAGCGGTGACATGGAAGCATTTAGAGGTAATAATCTATGCGTAACAGAAAAACGAACCCTCACCCTAACTCGCCAGGCCAGGCAAAAATCCATACAGACGCTTCTGCTATTAGTGTCCCTGGAGCAGCACCCCCTTCCATCTCCTGCAGCCGCTGCTGCTATCAGTGTCCCTGGAGCAACTGTCCGCCTTCCATCTACTGCAGCCGCTGCTGCTATCAGTATCCCTGGAGCAGCCGTCCGCCTTCCATCTACTGCAGCCGCTGCTGCTATCGGTGTCCCCGGAGCAGCCGTGTCTCTTCCATCTACTGCAGCCGCTGCTACCCGGTTTCCCCAAAAATAAGACAGTGTCTTATATTAATTTTTGCTCCCAAAGATGCACTAGGTCTTATTTTCAAGGGATGTCTTATTTTTCCATGAAGAAGAATTCACATTTATTGTTGAACAAAAAAAAGAACATTTATTATATACTGTACAGTAGTTGTGATCACAAACTGTGAATCCTATCAAGAGTTTCTTGTTAATACCATTATTTCCATGTACACACTGTCTGGAGACTAAATGATCACCCCCAAAAGAATCAAAGTGACACACTGGTTGCCTGACTCACACACAGGGCCACAAAAAATAAGTCCTGTAAAGTACATGGCTCCCACACACTGTCTGGAGAATGTAACGATCACCCACAGCAGTTCCTGGACCACTTGTACAGCAGGGATGGTATTGCAGCTTCCGGCCACCAGGGGGAGCTCATCACAGAAGGGACAGAGCTAGATCTTACTTTCAAGGGACGCCTTATATTTAGTACGTCAGCAAAACCTCTACTAGGTCTTATTTTCGGGGAAACACGGTATCGGTGTCCTCGGAGCAGCCGTCCCCCTTCCATCTCCTGCAGACGCTGCCATCGGTGTCCCCGGAACAGCCGTTCCCCTTCCACCTCCTGCAGACGCTGCTGCTATCAGTGTCCCCGGAGCAGGTGTGTTCCCCCCCCCCCCCCCCCACACACTTCCACCTCCTGCCACCCACACTGTGTATTGTGGCTTCTGAGTGTCTGTCTTTCTACTGTGACAGGGGAGCGCTGATGCAGCAGGGCTCAGATACTTCCCTTCACTGAAGCCTCCCTGCACGCTCCCCCTCCTCAGCCCCCATCTGTTTATGGCGGCGGCCCCACTCCTCACTTTTCAGGAGAGATGGATTAATGCTCAGGCATCTCTCTGCTGTCTTCTCCCCCACTGCTTCAGGAGCCGGCTGGGCGATCAGCTTCCTCCATGCCGGGGTGAGTGAAAGCGGGGCCAGTAAGGGGAGCTGAGGTAGGAGCTACAGCTGGCAGGGAGAGTGACAGTGGGGCCAGTCAAAGGGGGGGAAGGGAGGCCGGTGTCTGGTACTGCTCCCTTGCCTCCTCTTTCAGCACCTATCACCGCCACCGCTGCGGAGTGGCAGATAGGGGGCTGAGTAGCTTCCTGGCCCGAAGTATGTTCGCCGACACCCGTCCGGACAACATTCTCAGTGACTGGCAGTACCTATTAGTCTAGAAAGGTGAGGCAGCCGCCAGCCAACCAGGAACTGGGCGTCACCGCCCTGTCAATCTTGTCTCCACCCCTACTTCCTGGTGGTGACAAGATACAATAATACCCAGATCTTCTACCACAAGTAGATAATTTATCAAACAATGATGCATCCTTTTATAATGTTAGATTTAGATGCTTGTGTTTTTTGTTTTGTTTTGTGGACCTCTTTTTCCTTTTCAATTCTCCTTATGTTGTGCAGGCTGCTTCCCCCCCCCCCCCCCCCCTCCCCCCAAGTACCTGACGCGCTGTGTGGGGCTGCTCCCCCCCCCCACACACACACATACCGACGCGCCATGCGGGGCTGCCCCCCCCTCCCCCAAGTACCACGCTCCGTGCGTGGCTGCTTCCCCCCCAAGTACCTTACGCGCTGTGCGGGTGATGCTCCCCCCCCCCCCCCCCTTCCCCCGTACCCTTTAGGTGGAAATGCTTGTACATGGGGAAACCGTTATGATATAGAATCCATTAAAGCGCAGAAGGCAGAGTGGATTTAGCTCTATATTACTTATTGATTGCAGTGATATTAAGCTCTTGTCATCCTTGAGGAGCAGCAGAGAATAGCTGCAGTGTTGTGCCAGTGTGCGGGGCTTGGTGGTGCAGTGACGGGTTACTCGGTGCCCTGTGACCACTGGATCAATAGACGTCTGTATTGCCTTTAGCTAGTGAAGCTGCTGGCTGCTACCAATGTGGGTGTTGTCTCATATGAGTTCACACTTTCCCATTCTGATCCTTCAGCTCATAATTGTTAGTTTTTCCATTGTGTCCTGAGGAACAGTGTGTGTTGCTCCGACAATATTCCAAAAAGTCTTCATTCCTGGTGCTAGTTGCCTGTAAAAAAAAAGCAATCTGTCCACAAAGCCTGATGACCTCACCTACAAGAAGAAAGTGCCTAGAGACCGGCAGGGCATGCAGGGTCTGGATTACCGGAACATATCTTGAATTAGTGCCTCTCCAGACACTTGCTGAATGTATACGCCTCATACGGCACTTATGGCTATTTTACACGGAACAACTATCTTTAAAAAAATCGTTAAAACAAGCCAAAAGAATGACAATCGGTGTAAATATGGCGATGAATGATAATTAGTTTAGCGTTCGTCATTCATTTTTTTTCAAGAATAGAAATTCTCATTCGGCATTTGACATTCGTTCCATCTAAACAGCCATTGTCCAGTCGCTCGCAGACGGGAGGGGATTGGTGATTGTTGGGGCGTTGTTTCATGCACCTGCCATAGGCTGCCGGTAGAACAAATGCGGGTCACTTCTGGCCACTCCTTCGAGGGGATATTTGCCAGAGTGAACGCTTCTAAGTATAAAGGCGAGTTTGCTCGCTTCTATGTTCTGTTACTCAATTCCTCTGTAGCCTCCAGTAGCGTCCTGTATACTCTTACCTTCCTAGTGATCAAAGTGCAGGCAGCAGCACCACGGTCAGGATGGTGAATGGAGAGCCACGTGGCACTACCGCTTGCAAGACATTGTTGCTTGCTACTTCGAGAGATAGTACATGTCTATTGCCGCTATGAAAAGTTCCCACGATCGTTATGGTCCTTCATGCTCAATCCACATTCTACAGTTTTGTTTTCAAAGAAAGCATAGTGTCTCTCGAAGTAGCAAACAAAAATGTCTTGCAGGCAAAAGCGCCACTTGGCTCTGCGCTACGTGGCGCTAGCACGTGCAAGACCTCTTTGCTCATAACTTTCAGAGATATTTTGCTTGCTTTGCAATTAATACTAGGAGTACCCAGAACCATAACGACCGAACAAAGTACATTCTATAGCGTCAAAGTAGTGAGCAGAAATGTTTTGCAGGCGCCAACGCCACATGGCGCTCCATTCGTTATTGCAACTGCTTGGCTAAAGCCGCATGGCGCTGGCGCCTGCAAGACGTTCTTGCTTGCAACTTTGAATGGTGCTTCACTTTCAAATAATACTGGGAGTACCAAGGACTATAATGACTGGAGTACAGTGGGCAACAGACATATCGAAGTATGCCTCAAAGTCGCTAGCCAAAATGTTCCGCAGGCAGTAGCGCCCCGTGACTGTCCATTCGCCATTGTGAACGCCTAGATAAAGCTACGTGGCACTGCCATCTGCAAGACCTATTTGCTCGCCACCGTGAGACATATTTCGACATGTTTATTCACTGCAACAAGGAGGTAATAGTACTGGAGGTAACAGAGGGACCGAGTAACAGACGGTACAAAGTGTGAGAAAACTCACATTTATAGTTTGACCCATTCACACTTATGAATATTCCCTCGAAGAAGTGGGCAATACTTCCAGGCAATCAAATGAAGTAATTCTCACTGCATTGTGCAGAGGTCAAGGTATCCCTCGAAGTAACGATAAGAAATGTCTTACAGGCGACAGCGTCACGTGGCACTCTCCAGGCGATGGGCGTAGTGAATGATTTATGCTGATCCCGTGGCATACGTTATGTCATACTTCCTCCAGTGCTTTAACAGCCAATAATACAGCACTTTGTGGGCGTGTTCAAAACTACTTTTGTTCTTCCAACAGCCAATCGCATACTTCTGGGCACATGTACTTATGGCTTTGTTCGCACATTTCCTCGCCCACCTGAACAATTAAGCGTTCAGTCTAAGCACTACGCATGACAGATAAACGAGCAACCGAACGAGAGAAATTACGAGCCGTTTTAATGATGATCTACACATGTAAACAGTCGTTGTTTGAAAGCAAACAAGTCGTTCACTCGTTCAAATGACTCTTCGTGCCGTGTAAAAGGGCCCTAAAGACGACTTTAGATGGAATGATCATCATTCACAAAATCATTCAAATGAACTCAAGTGAACAAGAACCGCTCAATATAAACGCGAGCCAATGACCGATCGATGAAGGAGTTTCTCCTTCGCCGTTGAGTTGCAGCCGACCTGAAAACCAGCGCCTGCTTGTTTGCTTGTTGTGCCATTTAAACACTGATCACTTAATGTAACATGTAGGAATGTGAAATACTGAAGGAGAAGTGAGCGAGAACTGCTCGACTCTCAACAAGAATCATGTAGTCTAAATAGTCTAAATAGGCTGCCCGAGAGCAAACGAGCTGTGAGGACGTCACCAGCTCATCCGCTCCGGCAAACGAGAATCTGGAACTTCTCATTGTGTCTAAAAGGAGCATTAGAGTCTGTAGGTTGTTTCCGTACAAGAATGGTTTCTGTTTTGCTAATGTTTAGTCTTCTGGCCCAAGTGGCGAGAGGCAATTCTGACGTGCTGAAGAGAACCGTGTTTGTATGGAGAGTTGGGTGGTGGCCAGAAGTTCTAATCCTGCAGCAGCAATGGTGATCTGCAAACAATACTTACCTTTGTGAAGGCCAGTCATGTGTGGATTATAGCAGGGAACGCAAAGGCTCCTGTCTAGTAACCTATAACACTGTAACGCTTAACATGACGTTCTCCGTGTTTCATATTATTTGGTGTCAGCAACTGTACCAAAGACCACTGGTGATGGTCTAATAACTTAGCGCAAATTCATAACGTACAGTATATTTCTTGAAAAGCCTCGTGAATGCTAAAATGTTGATGTGGTTTCTTCATGAACGTGATCCAGTTTATATACCATATGCAGGAGATGCTAATCTAATACCTTTTAAATGCAGCTAAATTTGTATGTCATATTTGTATAGGCAGCCCTTGGTCAAGTTTGGCAATTGATCATGAATTCCTATTATGCCTATGGTCTTTTATGTAGAGATGCCAAGCATAGAGTCAGCTAATGGCCGGCTTCCCTTCTCTCGAATATGCACAGTTTCCCAGACGTGGTCTGGCCTGTAGGAAAGATGGAGCATGTAGAAGAAAGCTCAGACTAGATGGCCTATAGCACAGTATTTGTCACCCAACAGTATGCTAATTACAGACTCAGCTTGGGTGTGCTCTATAGACAAAGGTCTTCTGGGGCTGTGTATGCAGATCATACTAGAACTACAAAGAACCTCAGCGACCTTGGCTTTTCGAGGATGAATCTTGGTCATATAACTTCTTATGATGATCTGACAGGAAGTAGTTCCTAGAGATCTGAACACTGATGTGGCTGGTGTGCTGTTTCCACTGGAGACCATTATTTCAATGTGTTCCAAATCATGGCAGGGCCTGGTATTGAGGGGCAACCTACAAAGGACTGTGACTGTAACAAGGGGCATCTTCTATGTCCAGAAGAAAGAAGGTTTCTACACCAACATAGAAGGGGGTTCTTTACTGTAAGAGCAGTGAGACTATGGAACTCTCTGCCTGAGGACATGGTGATTAAAGGTGCATTTAGACTGAAAAATTATTGCTCAAAAATCGCTCAAACAGCAGTTTGAGTGACAGTTTGGAGCGATCATCTTTGCATAACTCTTAAGTAGCTAAATAGCTACTTAAAGAGTTAAATGCAGGTAGAGCAGGGCACCACTGATAACTCAGAGAAAAGCAGCTGTTTTATATATGCAAACAGCTGCTTTGTCCTCACAGTTATCAGCGGTGTCCCGCTGAGCCAGAATGCCATCAGCGCCTCCCGCTGAGAAAATCAGCATGCGGCGCTGATAAATCATTGTTGATCTCTAGCTTGCTAATGATGAAAGAATAGTGCATGATGGCTGTGCATTTAGACACAATGATTATCCCTCAAAGCATGGCTTTTGAGTGCTAATCGTTGTGTCTAAGTGGACCTTTTGGAACTCGGTGAAAGAGTTCAAGAAAGTCCTGGATGCCTTTCTTGGGCGTAACAATATTACATGTTATAGTCATTCATTGCTTCAGAAGGGACGTTGGTCCAGCGATTACTCTGATTGCCAGATTTGAGTCGGGAAGGAATTCTTTACCTAAAATTAGGAAAAATTTTGCTTCTATCTCCTTGTTTTTGTTTTTTTTTGTCTTCTGGATCAACACTGCAGGATAATAGGCTGAACTGGATGGACATATATCTATTTCCAGCCTTGCACACTGTTACTATGTTACAAAGCTGATAACCAGCCCAACAATAAGATACAATCTGTGTTCCTTGGGTTCAGTGTGATTTTCTTCACAGGTGGCAACTTGTGTCATTCTCTGCTCCAAGGTCAAGTCCCAAGGCTGCTGACAATGGGAAGACTTTTATTTTCTCTGTAAGATTTACACAGCTGCCAGTTGTAGTTCAGGTCCCTGTGGGTTACGTCTGCACAATAGTCCAATTGTTTGGATTGAATATCCTCAAACAATTAAGAATACATTTATGCCTTGTGTGGAAAGCTTTTGTATTGGCGCAGTGCAAGACCAGGCCCCGTCACGGATTCCTTCCACTGTGTGACCTGGATGCGTTGCTCTCAGTATTACGTCATCACCATTTGTGAGACCTGCAAGGTGCTTGGAGGGCAGATACACGCGCACGTACTCGGAAGGTTTTCCGAAATGCTGGAGCAAGTGCAAATATGTTCTATGCCAGTTTTGTCATTTGACAAGCTAATGTGACATGCTCATACTTTTAGGCCGGATTTACCCGAGCGTAAGTGTACTTGAGCGTGTTTTTGTGGAATGGGCGTTGTGTATTTTCGTGTGCACTGGTGTATTTTACTGTACTTTTTGCAAACACAAGTCGTGCGCAATTGCACACGCATAACAAAACACGCACCAATATTCTCAGCCACTGAAATGGCCAACAGTTTCAGGAGTTCAAAACGTTCTCTTTCCCTGCGCAAAAGCGCAGGAAATTGGAACATGCGTATTTTTTTGCATAACTGAATTGTGCACAAAAAATATACGTTCATTTGGGTTCTGTTTTCTGCATATTGCGCAAATATTTTGTGTGCAAATACCGTAGTGTGAATCTGGTCTTGAGGTCAGTGACACACGTGTATTGTAATGTTACCGGTGTTATTGTAACCGTATGTCATCAGTATTTAACCTGTATTCACTATTGCATTTGGTCATTGGTTTTATTTTTACTGGGTGGATAATATATTTCCCAATAGAGAATATTACAGTCAATGCAAATATCCAGATACCATATCAAATATGGCTGACAATACTGATGACATCCAGTTGCATCTGTATTTTAATCCCTTTCCATAGCCTACAATGATGTATTTTTCACGCAGTATGGGGCAAAAGTAGTTTTATGCAATATAAACACCGTTCTGACAAATACACCCATGTAAATAGTACATGTCCAATAGCTCCATATTACAGTCATAAAACACTGACCAAATATGGACTAAAGTACACTTGTACAAAAGCGGCCTATAGTACTGTTTAGTACTTGTCCTAATATTGGGCAGCGAATATAATCAGCAAATGTCATTACTGTCACTAATTAGCTGTCATTGACAAGTAGTCTGCATGTGGTTATTGATGACACTCCATGTCTGGAAGTAATTAATGCTGTACTAAGTAGGTCTCTTTGTTACTGGAAGATGTTTGCAAGATACTAAAGTCCATAAATGTAACAGTAGAGGAGCACAGAAGAATACGATTGTGGGTAACCTTCGACTACCGGCTCTGCCTGTGCTTCCTTGTGTCTATAGCGGGATCTCCAGCGGTACTGTTCACCTCAGCTCTGCATCCAATTCACATTGACTTTTACTGATTGTATAGCCCAGCCTAATATTACTACTTCTTTCCTTCTAATCCGTCCAGCCCTGATGGAAGGCTCTGGACAGGGTAACGAGCCCTTAGTCAAGCCTTATACAGCTTTTGCTCTATACGAACACTTATGCTGCACCTTTTAGGTAGATTAAACCTTTTTGACAATTACTGCTGCTTTCCCCGCAGTCCGCATGACATTGTAGGAGTGAGCATTGATGCGCTTGACCTCTGTCGTCTTCTGGCCCCTGTCGGAGAATAATGTTAGGCAGCGTGTCTGACACCACCTGACCCAGACGTCTTGAAGCAGGTGGCCTTGTGAAAAGCTTTGTTCTCAGCAGATGAGACATAAGAGCCTTGCCATGGCTGCACCAGTCACCCATACTTTAATTTCTCTTCAGTTTGATTGCAGATGGCCAGTCAGGAATGGACACTGCTATGTAAAAACTTCCAGGTTTACCATCAGATCTTGTATGGCACACATGGTCTCTTCAAGGTAACTTTTGACATGTTTTTGGGAGCAAAAACTTGTCATTTTTACAATAGTAATAATGAATATGCCATACGATAACCAACTGAAAAAATGGCATACTTGTGTTGCATTAGATAGGTGACATGTTATTGGCCCTTTTCCATGCTGCAATTTGCCTGCCGCAAGTGGAGAATCGCTATGATTCTTCGCTCTGGCACTGTGCTGTTTGGCTATGCTGAAGACTGGAGTGCCAGTTGTTTTTGGACCCCCCCCCCCCCCCCCGAGGGCCGGACTGACAGCTGGCACTCTGCTCCGGCGCTATGCTGTTCGGCTATACCGAAGACGGAAGTGCCAAACGTGGCTCTGTGCTGGGTGGCTCTGCCCAGGACTGACAGCAGCTGCTGTTGTTCCCCCGCTCGGAACGCTGCCGCCGACAACCACCTGCCAAAGCTTTTCACCCCTGGTATGTTTGCAGCAGTAAGGCTTTGTCGGTGCTACGGGCCAGCCAATCAGAAGTTGGGGACGTGCAGTTTGCCTTCAGCCATTCTGCTGGTGGAGACCAGACGCACCAGTACCTATACTGAGGGCATAGCTACATAATAAATGAAAGAAATTCACTGGAGTGCCCCATTGAATGCAAAGTCTTAAGCCCCATTTACACGCAACGATTATCGCTCAAAATTCGTTAAAACAATGGCATACGAGCGATAGTCTCCTGTAAATGCTACTATTGTTCACTCTTCGGCTGAGCGATGATTTTAAGGTGAGCTTAAAAACCATCCTTCAGCTGGAGAGTAGATAACAAAGACCACACGCTGTGTTCTGCCAGGAAGCAGCTGATTACATTGTATTCATGCTGGCAGCCCATGACATTTACATGCAAATGAAGCTAATAAAGTGCTAATGGGTTTTAGTATCCATTAGCACTTTATGCAAAATGATCCCTAGAAAGATTGCATCTGTCTCTGCATGTAAATGAGCCTTTATACAGGAGATGTGCCTTAAAACATTATGTACCTATATGTATGACCCCATTTACACTGAAAGATGATCACTCAAAAATCATTCAAACGATAGTTTGAGTGACAGTTTTGAGTGATCATCTTTGCATAGTATATAGTAGCTAATTAGCTAGAGCTAAAGAGCTATGCAGGTGAAGTGGGACACCACTGCTATCACTCGTTGAACAATACAGCTATTTTGCATAAGCAAACAGCTGCATTCTTCTCCGTGCTTACAGCTCGCGTCCCGCTGTGAATTACCAGGGAGACACAAGCTGAAAGAATCTTATCAGTTCTGCCGACTGTGATAACAGCCTGCACCGCTGATAAAAGTTCATCGCTTAATTCTAGAATACTAGAATTGAGCGAGAAACGACTCGTGCACAAAAACTGCATGATCGTGCATTTAGACCCAACGGTTATCGCTCAAAAGATGGCTTCGAGCGAAAATTTGTTGTCTAAATTGGCTTTATAAAGTGGCTTGGGTAGAAGGATTGTTAATTTGCCTCATATATCTACAGTATATAAGGACAGAATATGTACAGTACACGTAGTTAAAGGGGTTGTCTCGCGGCAAACATCAAAATTTTACATTAGCCCATTCCCCCTGTCACCCCCCTGGCATAAAATAGCATTTTAAAGCTGTTTTTAAACCGCTTGCTACTCACCGATGTGATGAAAGATGAACTTATAAAATTCTTCTCCCAAGATGGCCGCCGGTCCTTTCCCAGGGATGCACTGCGGTTTTCTCCCATGGTGCACCACGAGTCTTCTCCCATGGTGCACCATGGGCTCTGTGCGTTCCATTGCCGATTCCAGCCTCCTGATTGGCTGGAATCGGCACACGTGACGGGGCGGAGCTACGAGATGACGCGTAGAAGGGGGCGGAGCCAGAACGCTGCTCGTGCCCGGACCGTGCAGAAGGGAGAAGACCCTTCTGCGCAAGCGCGTCTAAAAAAGCAAGAAGACCCCGAAATTAGACGGGGACGCCAGCAACGGCGCAGGTAAGTGAATAACTTCTGTATGGCTCATATTTAATGCACGATGTATATTACAAAGTGCATTAATATGGCCATACAGACGTGTATAACCCCACTTGCTTTTGTGAGACAACCCCTTTAAGGCTTTGGTTTTAGATCATCCTGTTTTTTCCTTTGCTTGTTCCTTGGAAATAAAAATAGTAATTTTGGTTGTTTTCAATTTGGCTCTTATTGAACAAAAATAAGTTTTGGAGATCTGCAGAATGTCAAGGGTGGTAATTCAGCAACTCAAAATCTTCTTTGATTGTTTCTGGTGAGCTGCATTGTATTATAGAAGTGTTTCCTCCAGGGGATAATATAGGGCTCAGGGAGGAGAATACTGTAGATAATGGAGCACCAAACGCGTAGCTCAGCACATACTTTAATAGGGTTTGGCCATCATGTGTTTTTTGTGTATACATGGTATAATCTACATGGCCTTTGTGGAGGATATGTGTTATACACTATGTGTTATATTTCTGCAAACTTGGTTTTCTCAGCTGTTTGTTTTCTTAAAAGGAAAGTATTGGGCTTTCTGTATAGATCATCCAAAGACAATATTTTATCAGCTGTTATTTAGCGCTCCTACAAAGTTGTCTGCCATCCTATTCCTATTGTAGCCACTAATGTCTGATGCATTTTTAGAGATTGTGTCCTGATTTAATTTTGCATTAGTACTTATAGACCCTCTGCGAACTGAAGTAGATAAAATCTGTGTTGTAATTTTATTTCTAATGATTGCAAGAGGTAATTATTGCGATGGGATGAAATTGGTGCATTCATGTAACACCCCCACACCACCAGGGCTATTAGCCTCCCCAATCATGTGCAAGTTTCTGGTCTCCCTCAAGTCAAGCTGTCCTCACAACTGATGACTGCACATGTATATTGGCTAAATCTTGTACTAAATGAAATCCCATTGTGACATCTATCTATAAATGGCATTTTGTTACATACCGTACCATGGTTTGGAATTGTGGAAAGGACTGGTAGGTGTGAAGAGAGCCTTATAGTCACGGGCTGTTGGTGGACTGGTCACATAATGTTCTCACTACCATTATAGTTGAATGGCATTTTATTTATTTTACTTAGATTCAAAAGCAAAGTCAGTTACACTTTCCAATACAAGCAAACCAATCTATACCATGCGATATGTTTTTGGTTTTTAAAGGCAGTTGTCCAGTTAGCGGACAACATTCTCACGATTAGTTGTAACTAACTAAAATAATAAACAGAGCTGTTATTACCTGTCCTCTGCCGCAGGGATCCAGTGCAGCGGCCCCGCTGTGGTACCAGCATTTATAGCAGATGTCACCGGAAGTCAGGTGACCACTGCAGCCAATCAGAGGTTACAGCATTATCGCCCATTTTCCTGGCATCAGCACTCACATCCTGGACATAATGATGCCAGGAGTTTAGAACAATGCCACGCCAGCCTTTGATTGGCTGCAGCGATCATCTGACTTTACGAAGACCAGGACTACTGTGGGGCTGGATTCCAGTGGCAGAGGAGAGGTAAGTACTGCTTTTTGTTATCTTAATGCAGTTAAAGCCTTCGGGGGAGGGGAGTGGGGGGGAATGATACCCAGTAACCGGACAACACCTTTAAATGGTAGTCAAAGGCAGGCATGTGTAACTGAGTTATACTGCTTCTACTTATTTGTTGGGAGACATATTCTGGATTATGCATTGAAAATGCTAATGATGTGTGAACCGAAACTAAATATTTCGCAATGATGTTTCAAACATGGGCCAGGTTCACACTACGTCTTTTTCATCCTGTGGAAACATCCATTCTTTTTTTTTTTTTAATACTATAAAGAAACATGCAGAGGTTTCTTCTATGATATATGGAGGTATATTTGGCCGGCTCCACATCTGTATCGCTACCGCCGGCTGGAGGTCTCATCACAGATCCAGCGCAAAATACTGAAAGAAAAAGCTTTGCACGCAGCACTTTTTTTTTTCCGGCCAAAAGTCGGGCAGCTGGGCGAAAAGTTTACGGACCCCATTATTGTCAATCCAGAGATGCAGCCATTTGGCTGCGGGTATTCCCCTTACCTGCCCAGACAGAGCAGGAAAACAAAAATCCCCAATCCTCTTAAAGGGGTTGTCCCGCGCCGAAACGGGTTTTTTTTTTTCAACCCCCCCCCCCCGTTCGGCGCGAGACAACCCCGATGCAGGGACGTACAGAAAGCTCACCGGAGCGCTTACCTTAATCCCCGCGCTCCGGTGACTTCTATACTTACCTGTGAAGATGGCCGCCGGGATCCTCTGCCTCCGTGGACCGCAGCTCTTCTGTGCGGTCCACTGCCGATTCCAGCCTCCTGATTGGCTGGAATCGGCACGTGACGGGGCGGAGCTACACGGAGCCCCATAGAGAACAGGAGAAGACCTGGACTGCGCAAGCGCGGCTAATTTGGCCATCGGAGGGCGAAAATTAGTCGGCACCATGGAGACGAGGACGCTAGCAACGGAGCAGGTAAGTATAAAACTTTTTATAACTTCTGTATGGCTCATAATTAATGCACAATGTACATTACAAAGTGCATTATTATGGCCATACAGAAATGTATAGACCCACTTGCTGCCGCGGGACAACCCCTTTAAGGTTCCTCTATGGAAGCCCAATTTCAGATATTAACAAAACAGAGCCATGATATATTATAATATACCTGTGAACATGGATGGATATATCCATCCATCCATCCATGTGCACAGGTCCTTGGGGTTTTCGTATATTTGATTGTAAAAATAAAGTCCACAATCAATGTTCTACATGAAAGCCAACAGGATGAATGGGATCCATTAGAACATTTTGGTAGCCTCTCCAGACCTATCTGGAATAGCAGTCGTGTCTAGGTTTATATGGCAGTCCTGATGCTGGTGTAGTCAGAGCCTTGCCTAGCTCGGAGATGCAGTTCTCAATGAAAACCTATTAAATGTATTAAATAAAGACCTATTTCTGAGACTAATGATCGGCGCTCTGTAGTATTCCTTTCTATAGAGGTGCGCTCCTAATGCAGAACGTACGGGGCTCGGTGTTGGGCACGTGGTTTTGGGGAGATAATCACTTTCCAGATTTAAACCTGCAATGTTGAGCAATAAATGCTGTAAATTGGCTTTCTCCTAGTGATTCAGTAATCCGCCATCAGCTCATGGCTGCAGCCGCCGCATATAAAGATCATTAGGAGGAATAATGAAACATTCCTGCTCAGCTGAACGTGGAAAGTGAAGGTCTGACTCGGGGCCAGCGTCACGCACCAGGAGCCGCCGCAATAATGGGGACAGGGATTCCTTCTCTCCAGCTGTCAGTCCTGGCTCTGTCGAGACTTGGGAATTATGGTACTATTATTTCAAGCTGTAAACAATTGCCTATGTGTGTGCCATGTGTCAGGGAGTCTCTTCTGCAGTGGGGACTAAGAGGTTTACAGCTGACACTGGATGGTCCTTAAGCTGCTTTTACGTGGAGTGTTATTGTTCGGATTACTGCGATCCAGAGACAATCTGAGCGATTATCGTTCTGTCGCTGCGTGCGTTTACACTGAACGGCGAGCGAAAGCTCATTCGCATCTTCTTAGTTTGTTCAGTTTTTCCATGCAGAAGATGAAACGTCACGTCATATCATCCTGTGTAAACAGGCAGTCACTTATGAACGACTGCCTGTTTACTGTTCATGGAGGCGGGCGAGCCAGAGCGAAACCATCCCTGGCCCTCTCAGCTCGGGGTCTCCAACGTGGCTTTTGATTCCGTTGTTTTATAGCTGTGTTTTCTTCAGAGCCAATCGGGCACCCACTGAAGTGTATATGGCCTTCACTAGATTTCTGTATAACTCTGCTGCTGCTCTGGTCCTCCATTAGGTCTATTTACATTGTCTGCAACGGTCCTGTGGTTGGTTAGCCAGCCAGGAGGGGCATCATCAGTGAAGTCCTCTAAACGGGCAAGGGCTTACATTGGAAGCCCATTTGATCTGTTTACAGGACATCAGGCCAGAAGCCCCTTTGACATCATGGCCAGGTACCATGGTGCTCTGGTGAAGGGGAAACTCAAGTGTGTTGAAAAAAAAAAAGGCTGACTATGCGTTTTAAGTCAAAAAGTCTAACCTACTTTTTCCCAGAGAGCCTTGCCTGTAAAGCTGGATCTCTGCCTGGAGAATCTGTACCCTGAGAAATGTGTCAAAGGCATCCCATCAAGCCAACCTGTACCTTTCTGTACACTGATGAGGAGCAATAACTCAGAAAACAGCAATCTATAAAGGGGTTTCTCTGGTATGGCTGATGTCCCTAGTCACATTTTAAGGTATCTATTGAGTGGGACAGTGCTTTACAGAATGGCTATCTATAGGTGGCACTAGAGAGCAGTGTTTTCCCATCTAGAGAACTGGTTTGCACATGGAGGTAATCTGAGGTTATTCCGGCTGTACTCTCCTCCGACAGATGCCATATGTACGGAGCTTTGCTCCCCTGAAAGCATTATTAGGATGATAAACGCCTTCTCTTCAGGCTATATTCCACTTGTGTGGGCTGTGTATTTTAATTAGCCGGTGCCCCGAGTCATCGCTTCTCTACAGGCGTTGGAAGGTGTTGTGTCTGCTGCTGGTTCAGTCATCTCTTGGATTAATCCATGAAGTGTATTCTGGCTAGTTGACCCTGCAGGGAGCTCGTGGAACATGAAGATGAATGTTAGGTTATCCAGGCGTATGACATCCTCTTTTGTTAGGCAGCTTCCTGGCACAGTGGTGATCACCAGGCCTGGCTGCCCTGGCACTGCCGCCTCCCTCTGACCTCCCTATGGCCTAATAGAGCATATGGCCAACAGTTTCCTGATGGCAATTTGGAGCTGTAACACAGATTAACTTTTTATATAATCACAGGGACCGCGGTAGACCCATTGGAACAGAGTAACTAATGTACTTACAGCAGTTTAGTGCCGGAAATGCATTGTGAAATACGGGGTTTGCGTTGATGCCTCCTGCTGTACCTTTACCATACCCAATGCCACTATTTAGGGCATGTTCATATCTGCACTATGGATGGCTGTTTTCCTGTTCTGTCCTGGAAACTGAAAAATTGAATCCCTGCAGGCGACACATACATCCCATGATGGAACCTAATGGCACTGGATTTTATAATGAGGTCCCTCTGGCATTTCTCCGGACAAAGTAGTGCAGCATGCTGCACTGTTTTGTCCTGCATTTTGTACCAAATCTGCACCAAAGGTTCTGAAAGGAGTGACGTAGGCCTCCTGCACACGGGTGGGTCGCACACTGCATGCGGGATTCCCACAGCAGAGTTCGACGCCATGCCCGGCCAGTCACTCCAGCTTACTTGTCTGGCGTCTTCTCCTCTGTTTCGAATGTGCCAGTCAGAGCGCTGGCTGGCACATTCGCAGTAAAGAGGATGCTGTGCCGTCGCTATGGCGCGATGACACAGCTCCTGCTGCCATTCTGCAATGATGATTGCAGATTGGCAATGGAACGGACAGCTTCTATTGACTTAAATAGAAGCCGGTTGTGCATTGCACGCACAAAATCGCAGCATGCTGCGATTTCTCCCCCGCGAGTAGAAAATCGCAATCTATTTCTGGTCGTAGGCAGGAAATTGTGTTTTTTCATAGCATGCTATGCGCTGGATTTGCTGCAGAATTCGGAGGCGGAATCGCATTCCGGATTTCCAAATGCAAATCTGCCCGTGAGCAGGAGGTCTTAGATTGAACATATTGTACTGTGTAAAAGTTTTAGGCAGGTGTGTGTAAAAATAAAAAATGCAGCATAGTGTAAGAATGCTTTCAAAATTAGAAGTGTTATGGTATGTTTACACGCCACTGATTTGCTGCAGATTTTGGTGCAGGTCTGCTGCAGATTTTGACCTTCCAATTGAATTTAAAATCAAATTAAGCAGAATCTGCGACAAAATCCACAGCAAATCAGCGACTAGCAAACATACCCTTAGGGTTGTTTCTAGAGATGAGCGAGCGTACTCGCTAAGGCAAATTACTCGAGTGAGTATTGCCATTTTCGAGTACATGCCCACTCGTCCCAAAAGATTCGGGGGCCGGCGGGGGAGAGCGCGCGCGGGGGGGATCTCTGACCCCCTTCACCCCCCACTCCCCCATGCTCACGCCCACAATTCACCTCTTACCCTTGCCAGCCCCCGAATCTTTTGGCACGAGCGGGCATTTACTCGAAAATGGCAATACTCGTTCGAGTAATTTGCCTTAGCGAATACGCTCACTCATCTCTAGTTGTTTCATATCTGCATTTGGATTCCAGGTTGGAGGTTCCGTTGCAGATTAGGTACAAAATACTGGAAGAAAGGCTGCTGCATGCAGCACCTTTTATTACGGCTAAAAGCCAGGCAGCTGAGCCCTAAATGAATGGACCCCATTGTAGTCAATGGGGTCTGTTCCGCGCTGTTCGGTTCTGTCCGAAGATAGAGCTGTTTGGCCGGGAGGATTCCCCATTCCTGCTTCCTGAACGGAACAGGGAAGCAGAACCCCAAGCGCAGATATGAAACTACCCTCGTTTATTTTTGTCAGTTAACAAATTACAAAGTGAATGAAGAAAAGAGAAATCTAAATCAAGTCAATATTTGGGGTGACCACCCTTTGCAAGTCTACCTAAAAGATGCTGTTTTAAAGACACACCGTTGTTGAAGGAACTCTACAGAGAGATTCTTCCAAACACCTCAGAGAACTAACCCCAGATCTTCAGTGGATGTTGGCTTGTTCAAATCCTCTGTCTCCATGTTATTCCAGACAGTCTGGATGATGATGAGGTCAGAGCTCTGTCGGGGCCATATCATTACTTCCAGGACCCCCTGTTCTTCATCCTGTTAGTGACATTCCTGTATGTTGGGGTCCTTCTCCTGCTGCAGAATACATTTGAAAATAATGATCATTATCACCTGTTTGGTGTAATTGGTTAATCATACACCAGACTATAATCCTACAAGATCCCTAACTTTGTACCCAGAAGAATTGGAGCTATTTTGAAGACAAAGGATGGTCACTCCTAATACTGATTTGATGTAGATTTCTTTTGTTCATTCGCTTTGCACTTAATTGACAGAAATAAACTATTAACACTTCTAGTTTTGAAAGCATTCCTACTTTGCCTCAGTACTCTAGCTTTACCCAACGTTTTACTTAGTAAACTTTTCTGACCTGTTTCTAACTAGAAAAGTGTCTAAAAACGTCAGATCTGACCCCAGCAAAAGATTCCCCTGACCCCAGGACACCCCAATAGGTGCCAGTAATAATAAACTCTCTCCTTGTACATTTAATCTTGAATGTGAATTGTTTGCATTGTGTGATACTATTGTATAGATTGCCATTGTATACATGGGAGGTAAATGTACTGTTGCTGGGTTACAGTACATAGAGCTGCATTATTTTCTTACCACAGGTGTTCAGTACTGCAGTTTTATTGTAGAAGTTAGACAGTCTGGAGTCCCCTCCCATATGATTAGTAACAGATTACATGGGTGTGCACCTTTGCCAGAGTTTTAGTCTTTTACAGGTATCTTTTCCCATGGGACAGCAATGCTAGCTCATAGACCTGGCTTTTACTGTAAGGTCTCCGAAGGAAAAAAAAGGACAAAACTGGTCTCTTTGTATGAGAACGCCTGCATATGAGAACGCCTACAACAAAGCCCGCAGCCGGTGAAGAACGTCTCACCCATGCTACTAATGTGAGGACAACATCTGCTGGCCCGGGCTGAGCCGGTGCACCATGCACAGCGCAGCACTTGTGCCTTGTTTTCCTGGTGTCATGAGAGCAGATCCTCCTTTCCCAGCCCGGACACTATCCCAGCCCCCTTCAGAGGCCGGCTCACAACTGCACTGGATTTCTCACTAGAAAAGAACTCTCCAATTTTTGTCTTTTTTTCCTGCTCTGAGACTTCCAAAGCTGGGAGAGGCACTCCCCACTCCCTCTGGATGTCTGACATGTTCGCTCATATTGAAGCACTGTGAAGAATTTTTAAGAGACCTATTACTGGAACCGTGGCTCACTGAAGATGCAAAATAGGACAGGCACAGCCAAAAGTGTTAAGAAAGAACTGGTGATCGAGTCCCCCCAGCAGTATAAGGATGCCGCCGCCGCTGTGGAGGCTGAGCTGGAGGCAGAGAGCCACACGCCGGAGCTGGTAAGGACCGATGGGACACAGAAGAGCCAGGATCATCTTCAGAACTGCCCTCAAATCTTTTGGCAATTCTTGTATAGTACAGATGCCAGGGGGTAGGGGTTACAGTACAGATGCCAGGGGGTAGGGGTTACAGTACAGATGCCAGGGGGTAGGGGTTACAGTACAGATGCCAGGGGGTAGGGGTTACAGTACAGATGCCAGGGGGTAGGGGTTACAGTACAGATGCCAGGGGGTAGGGGTTACAGCACAGATGCCAGGGGGTAGGGGTTACAGCACAGATGCCAGGGGGTAGGGGTTATAGCACAGATGCCAGGGGGTAGGGGTTATAGCACAGATGCCAGGGGGCAGGGGTTATAGCACAGATGCCAGGGGGCAGGGGTGTTCTCTGCTGCTTGGATGCTTAGCACACTATTTCAGCTTGTAACAATTGGGCGATGCTTCTATAATTGTACGGTTTATTTTACAAGCACTTGGGGGTGTATGTTTTAGACATTTCTATTGTTGCCATTCTAATGTTTGATTACAAATGAGCTTGTTGCTACGATGTGTCATTTTGTAGCTACTTTCTGTACTTGGTTGGTAAAAGGTCTGTGCATTATTTATGTTGAGGTCAGGATTGCCCTTTAATAGCGATCACAATTCTCTGCATTAGTGAGCATTATGGATCGTACAAAGGCTACAACTTGCTGGATTTGAACAGGTGAAGGGCATCAATGCTGCATTATGGACCAGAGAGTCCATATTATCATTCCTACTTGTATGTGCTTTGCAGACCATCGCAGTGAGTGAACTAGTGGGCTTACTGCACGTGCCAATGTTTAGTTCTCAAGGACTACTTCCGCAGCACTATTTTTCTATATAACACAAATGTATTTCTGACGATTCGACTTAGTTTGATTCTTTGTTACTGTAGTAAATACTTCTGTATCTATTTTCCTGAAGTCCAGGCTCATATTTCTTCTGTGTTTTATACCGCAGCATTTGGCGTGTTGTAAAGACGACAACACTTGTTGCAGATGGGGGTTGGGGGGAATTTGACACAGTAATATGAGAATCTGTAATATGGAGATTAATGCAAGCAGGAAGGTGTGGGACCTATAGCCGGCATACAGCGTAGCTTTTCTCTATTGTCCTGAATGTATCCTTTTTATATCTTATACCTGCAGATGAAGGTTGAGCTCTACATGAAACTGCATGTTGTATCACATCATTAGGAGCTAAAGGAGTCCAGAGACTTGCTGGCATATGATTGTGGGCTTGCCTCTTCTCTTGTCAGCGCTCTCCTTAGCGGCTGGCTTACTTCTTTGATGTCTGCGCAGAGTAGGTGGCTCGGCCTAGAGATGAATATATCGCAGTGCTGGGCTATTTCTTAAACAGGTTTCATACATTTCTGCATGTTCTTGCTACACTGTGGGGTTTTGTCTGAGGGTTACGTCACAGGTGCCGAAAACGACTCTTTGACTGAGCCCCCAAATGGAAACTAACGGACACTACTTTTGGGTTTTCATTTGTTTCTGCTATACTTGGGAGTATAGACTAAGGCAGTCAACTATATTACTCATTACTATAATGGAAATGATTGGAAAGCTTGTCAAACAGCCGCCAAAGTGGGGTCCATTTCACTAATAATGGTGAAGGCCTTCCTTCGTTTTTTATAGGGGTTCTCTCAATTTTTTTATTTTTTTGATACCGGTGATGTAACCCTAAGTGAAAAACACTCTGGGAAGGCTCCTTTAAAATTGAGAAAATTAAGTTTTTTTTCTTCAAAAGTCTGCAGCTGTCCCTGTGTAGTGCAAATATCATAAGTAATGACGTATCAAAGCGGTCCAGCGCAGGCATACAATGCAATGTATTTTTATATGTTGGCTAAAATGAGTTCATATAGGGTGTTTCACAGAGGCAGAATGAGCCGGCAACACACGGTAAATTCTGCACCAAAATCTGAAGGGCTACCAGAGATTGAAAACTGCTTAAATCTGCCTGCAGTTCATGTAGGGAATTCATGTCACATGCAGCTGTGACTTTGTGCAGTCCATGATCTGTTGTACCCTTGTTTGATGGGGAGCTCCCACATATTTTGAGAAGTTTTCTTCCATTGATCTAGAATACACTTTTTTTTTTTTTTTTTGGACTACCCTCAAACCTTGCTACATAAGGTCAATGCTCTGATCTGTCACTGCAGCCTCATTTCATTGGTCACTGGAGATTGAAATCCACTTAATAATCAAGAGCCCAAGCTGCTGCGCTGTCTGTGTTGCATGCTTTAGGCCAGTTTCACACGGCCCAGAAACGCGCGTGAGACTTGTGCGTTGTAGGAGTACAAATCTCGTATGACTATGAACCCTATTTTTATGAATAGAGTAATATATCTGGGCGATGTTTTCCCGCACCACATCGTGGCATGTCCTATCTTTTCGTGTTGCTCGGAATGCATCATCCATTGTTTCCAATGGGACAGTAAAACCCATCATACAATGTGCGATGTGCATGCGAGTACAATGCAAGTTTTCCCATTGAAAACACTTACCGATCCTCCAACAGGGCTAAAATTGTTTTCAATGGGAAATCTCGCATCACACTCTAATGCACATCGCACGCTGTATAGATGTGTTTTACCGTCCCATCGAAAACAATTGGCAACATGTTCAAGAATAGCTAAAGCATTCCCACCACCCTCTTCACCCCCCCCCCTCCTGCGAAACATCGCTCATGTATATGGCTCCACTCAAAAGGATGGGGTTCGTGGTCGTGCGAGATTTGTACGGGCGTGTGAATCCGGCCTTACACTGCAGCTTTAACCCTTTAGATCGTGTATATATAGAGAATAGATTTAAATTCCAGCAAGGATATAATGATAATAAACTTCAAAAGAAAAACTTTGACAGGAGAAGGTTTATTTAAATATTCTAGCAAAATTTATACTGTAGAAGAAAGTAGAATAAAGCCCTCATTGTGAGCGTATGACAGTGGAAGCAGTAATTGTATACATTAATATATAAAGAGCAGCTTTCTTGCGCCTCTGTTTTTGCCTGCATAGAGAAAGCAGAACACCATGAGCGAGGAATAAAATGAGCTTGGAAAGATTTCCCTGGGTATTCAGGAACCATGTGGAAAGATGCGATATGTACAATGAATGTATCCCCACGCCCTTCGTTTCACCTTCTGTGCACATTGTCCAAATCTATTCCACATCTGTGTGCACATAGTTTCATGTCACTGGTCCAATATCTTTCAGAGGGAGGAGGGAGTATCCGGAGTCCAGCGTTATCCAAGTGCAGCTATCTCTTCTTTCAGAAGATTGTGCTGCTCGGCTTCTATTGTATCATCTCTATACATATGGGAATGTGTCAGTTTCTGGGCTTTTTCCTACATTTGTGGTCCATGAAGAGTAACCATGGGGTAACAGGTGGAATCTAGGACCTGTCCTTTTGGTAATCTTCTGACTTACTAGAATGTAATGCTATATTGTATTGTAGCACATGTTGTAAATGAAGGATAGGTCATCAATATCAGATTGGTTGGGTGTCCAAATTCCACCATCCCTCCCCATCCCAGATAAGGTGATTTGAAGATGCCACGGCATTTGGGCGAGTACTGCAGCCTCCTCATATATCGGGTACACCGCTGGTTACTAGAATGGGACAGAGCTGCACATAGGTCATGTGGCCGATCAGCGTGGCATCACAGGCACAGTTGATGGGCAGAGGTGCCAGGAGTTGGACTTCCACTGATCTGATATTGATGAACTATTCCAAGTATAGTTGATTAAGTCCAGGAAACCCCTTTAAGTATGTCTAGCATGAACATATATGTAACCTAATAGAGGAATAAAAATTCTGTAAGTGAAGACTATGGACCACATTCTTTTATTGTCAATCTGTTTCTAGTTCCATTCATCTCAATGGGGTAGCTTTGACATCAAGTAGAGAGTGTTGTCAGCTATTTTGCGCCATACCTGTTAAGCTTCTGGGCTCAAAGTAGCTGACCTGTTTGGTCCAAGGATGCAAGTTCTATACTTATCTTGCCCGCTGTTGCCCCGTTCTCAGTGCTCAAAGCAGTTGCAGTTCACTGAGCGGACTATAGTGCTCACCGAAGTAGTCCCATCATTTTATGTATAGAATGGGTAGACTACTTGGCACTCACCTCAGTGAATGCAGCGGTGGGGTTGAGCGTTGACAGGGGGGGAACGGCAGAACTACTTTAAAGCCCATAAGCCTAAATTATAGGACTCAAAGTGGCTGAAAGAGCCTCTTATATTATACCTTCATATAGGGGTGTAGTTATAGGGGGAGCTGAAGCCCTAGAGCCTTAGGGGGGCCAAAATCCCCTCTATTCCATAAAGACACCAATATTATAAACTGCACACAGTAGGTAGGGCCCTGTTACAGATTTTACATTGGGGCCCAAGAGCTTCTAGTTACAACTGCCTCAGGCTTCATAAAGTAAGAAAATAAGGTATATTCTCAAAAAGAGCTTTGACTGTCCACATATGGGGACGCGGACCAGCAACCGAAAAGCCAGTAATAGTTGTACTTCAGCACAGTTATACTGTAGTTCATAATCGTTTACTCCACGATAAATAATGAAATATAATCTTTTTCACCCTGAGATGTATATAGCCCTCTGTTTAGGGTAATCAGCAGCTGCTACATGACACAATATTACATAACTAGGTTCGGGGGAAAATAGCTGTCTATTTTAGCAGGCGGTCTATTTTAGCATGCGGTCTATTTTAGCAGGCGGTCTATTTTAGCAGGCGGTCTATTTTAGCAGGCTGTCTGTCCTGCCGAGACATAAAGCTGTTTATATCCAGTGACATCACTAAAAGGTGCAAGAATAATGTGTTCATCTCCGAATGACTGTGAGACTGAGCAAACTTATCAGTCTATTTCAGGAATGTGAAAGTGAGTTATATTAATGGTCTGCGAGAATCTGATTTCCTCTTGAATGTGGCTTGAAGTAGCTGATCGTTACAATCTGTCCACCATATGTTTCCGTGTTTTTTTTAATTTGTAAAGATTAAAATTACAGTGTGCGATCTTGTGGTCTGGATACAAAGCGGTAGGAGCATCTTCCCAGATACTTACCCCGTGTACAATGAATCCACTTGAAAGCTTTGTAGTCCTGGTATAAAATGATGACAATATTCATTAATCTCTGCTAGATTATGGATTCTTCTATAAACTATGGAAATTAGAGACTATGCCCATCTTCACAACCAAATATTGCTTCAGTCTAAAAAGAAGCCATAATGTCCTCCATCGCCCATTTTGTTCATCTGCGTCTTGTTCTTCATGAGTCAGCAATGACGTCACCGACACCAGGGCAATGTTAATGTCAGCCGGTGATTAGATGCAGTAGTCACATGCCCTAAAGGCCCGTTCCGTGCTTCTACCCACCTGAGTTTTTTTCTTTAATGCTGCGATATCGCTGTGTTTTTTTTCAATGGGACTTTCTAATGTTAAAATCGCAACGCACAAAACTTACATGAAAGTCAATACTTTGCGAAACTGCTTTTTGCTGCTATTACAGATGCAAATCTCTAGACACTGGGGGGTTTGCCCATTCCTCCAGCTAAAACTGCCCCAATTCCTTGAAGTTAGATGGGTTGTGTTGGTGTCCAGCACTCTTCATGTTATGCCACAGATTCTCAATTAGATTGAATTCTGGACTAAAGGCCCATTTACACACAACAGTTATCGCTCAAATCTCGCTCAAAGCCGACTTTTGAGTGATAATCGTTGTGTGTAATTGCACTTACATTGTGCAGTTTTCGTTAAGCCCGGGACACCCCGCTTGTCTTCTGCATCCTCTGCTCAGAGCGCTCGGCTGTATAACAGCTGCGTGCTCCGAGCGGGGAACAGCTGGATGCAGAAGACAATCGGCCCCGCTTGTCTTCTGCATCCCTCACTCGGAGCACAAGGTGATCACTCAATGTTTGAGCGATCATCTTGCGCCATAAATGACACAACGATTATCGCTCAAAATACATCTTTTGAGCGATAATCATTGTCTAAAAGTTCTCTTAGTCTGATAAATTGCAAGACCTTTTCTTTAACTCCCTTCCCGCCCCATTACATACATGTACATTATGGTAGGGAAGCAGTGGACACAAAATTCCACATGTACAGCAATTAGGCTCCAAAGGTAAGCCCCATCCACAGCAGGAGTCAGCTATAACTGCCAGCCAGGATTGGAGAGGAGTCTCTTCTAGCAGTTCTCTACTTACCTGAACAGATTTATGTTGATTGTGGCATGTAGGTCGATAACAGGGGAAGGTGGGACGTCATCAGTCCTCCACCATTGAATTACGGAGGGCTGATGGGTTGCCATGGCAACCGAAGGCATAACCGTGGCCTCTAGGTCTGATATGGCTGGTCTTTTGAAAGAAAAGGGATAATACAGAAGTACTGCAGTGTATTATTTTTCTGCAATCACAGCTACAAATTTTCTACAGGAACATAAAACATAAGAAAAATACTGAAAATATATCTGTTAAAAAAATCCCTTCTTCATGCATTTTTTTCTGGTGTTTATCTCTGCGTCTGTAAGGACCTGAACAATAAATTGCTCACCATTTTTACCCCACACAGCAAGTAATAAAAAAGCCAAAATGCTGCGTTTGTTTTCCCTCCCAAAAGTTGCAACAAGCGATCAAAATATCATATATACCTAAAAATGATACAAAAACATAAGTTGTCACACAGCTCTGTAGATTAAAAATAGGTATTGGTCTTTGACTATGGTGATACCAAAAAAATACTCATTGAAGAAAAAAAAAATCCTTTCCCTAGAAGGAAAGTAATGAAACTTCATATCTGTCGATAAAAGTAAGTGATTAAAATATCAGAGCAAAAGGATCATTTTATGGTGAAAAACTGTTAACCCCTGACGACAGTCTCTAGTACCCTGTTGTATCCAGGCTAGAGGCAGTGCAAGATGTGATACGGGCAGTCATGGAGGCTTGAGTACCCTGTTGTACCGCCTCTAGCTTGGATACAAGATGTGATACAGGTGGGCATGGAGGCTCTAGTACCCTGTTGTACCGCCTCTAGCTTGGATATAAGATGTGATATGGGCAGGCATGGAGGCTCTAGTACCCTGTTGTACCGCCTCTAGCTTGCATGCAAGATGTAATACGGGTGGGCATGCAGGCTCTAGTACCCTGCTGTACTGCCTCTAGCTTGGATACAAGATATAATACGGGGGCATGGAGGCTCTAGTACCCTGCTGTACTGCCTCTAGCTTGGATACAAGATATAATACGGGGGGCATGGAGGCTCTAGTACCCTGCTGTACTGCCTCTAGCTTGGATTCAAGATGTGATGCGGGCGGCATGTAGGCTCTAGTAGTACCCTGTTGTACCACCTCTAGCTTGCATGCAAGATGCAATATGGGTGGGTATGCAGGCTCTAGTACCCTGCTGTACTGCCTCTAGCTTGGATACAAGATTTGATATGGGCAGGCATAGAGGCTCTAGAACCCTGTTGTACCACCTCTAGCTTGGGTACAAGATGTGATATGGGCGGCATGGAGGCTCTAGTACCCTGCTGTACTGCCTCTAGCTTGGATACAAGATTTGATACAGGCGGGCATGGAGGCTCTAGAACCCTGTTGTACCACCTCTAGCTTGGATACAAGATGTGATACGGGTGGCATGGAGGCTCTAGTACCCTGTTGTACCACCTCTAGCTTGGATATAAGATGTGGTACAGGCGGCATAGAGGCTCTAGTACCCTGTTGTACCACCTCTAGCTTGGATACAAGATTTGAAACGGGCAGGCATGGAGGCTCTAGAACCCTGTTGTACCACCTCTAGCTTGGATACAAGATGTGATGCGGGCGGCATGTAGGCTCTAGTAGTACCCTGTTGTACCACCTCTAGCTTGCATGCAAGATGTAATACGGGTGGGCATGCAGGCTCTAGTACCCTGCTGTACTGCCTCTAGCTTGCATGCAAGATGTAATACGGGTGGGCATGGAGGCTCTAGTACCCTGTTGTACCACCTCTAGCTTGGATACAAGATTTGAAACGGGCAGGCATGGAGGCTCTAGAACCCTGTTGTACCACCTCTAGCTTGGATACAAGATGTGATACGGGTGGCATGGAGGCTCTAGTAGTACCCTGTTGTACCACCTCTAGCTTGGATACAAGATGTAATACGGGTGGGCATGGAGGCTCTAGTACCCTGTTGTACCACCTCTAGCTTGGATACAAGATTTGAAACGGGCAGGCATGGAGGCTCTAGAACCCTGTTGTACCACCTCTAGCTTGCATGCAAGATGTAATACGGGTGGGCATGCAGGCTCTAGTACCCTGCTGTACTGCCTCTAGCTTGGATACAAGATATAATACGGGGGGCATGGAGGCTCTAGCTTGGATACAAGATTTGATATGGGCGGGCATGGAGGCTCTAGAACCCTGTTGTACCACCTCTAGCTTGGATACAAGATGTGATACGGGCGGCATGGAGGCTCTAGTACCCTGTTGTACCGCCTCTAGCTTGGATACGAGATGTAATACGGGTGGGCATGCAGGCTCTAGTACCCTGCTGTACTGCCTCTAGCTTGGATACAAGATATAATACGG
Source organism: Eleutherodactylus coqui (assembly GCF_035609145.1). NCBI lineage: Eukaryota > Metazoa > Chordata > Amphibia > Anura > Eleutherodactylidae > Eleutherodactylus > Eleutherodactylus coqui. Next base: position 401,006,847 of record NC_089837.1, read on the forward strand.
GGGGCATGGAAGCTCTAGTACCCTGTTGTACCGCCTCTCGCTTGGATGTAAGGTGTGATACCGGCGGCATGGAGGTATATAGTTTCTGTATGGTATCCGGCAGCATATCTCTCCACATTTGCTGTAACTGAGCCTCTAGATCGTGTAAATTTGTAGGCTAAGTTGTCTTCAGAGATGGTCGCATACATGTTTTATTACTGATAAATATAGCATCTAGGCATGTCATGGAAGTGTGGCAATGTTGTGGAGACATTCCCGTGACCCCCTTGCTGTGTGCGGCGGAGCATTATCCTGCTGGAAGATGCCTCTTGTATGCCCACCATGAGAGGAACACATGTGGCTGCAGGATGTCCTGAACATATCGCTGAGCTGTCATGTCCCTCGTACCACTACTAGGGTGACCAACTGTTGTATGCGATGGCGTCCCAGATCATCACACCAGCAATGCTGGCAGTGTGCTGCTCCACAGCAAAGGCAGGATTGAGGTGCTCACCCCTAGGTCTCCAGACACAAAGATGGCCATCATTAGTGCCAAACTAAACCTGGATTAATGGCTGGGCAGATAAGTATAATACGTACATCCTCGGAGCAGCGGGTCCCAATCCATGGAGTGTACGGTTTATAGTGGTCCTATGGACAGATACTTCCATCTCTACTATGAGTCTTTGGCTCTCCCTCAGAGTTCTCGTTGGTGTTTGTTGGGTTTGTGATTATGCCCTCCTAATTTATACTTCTCCACAACTTTCTCTGACCTGTTTGGAGAGCTCCTTGGTGATCTTGTTGCTTGCTTAGTGGTTTCACAGACTTGGAGGGGGTCTTTAAAAACAGGTGTAATTATACTGTCATGTGACAATTTGATTGCACACAGTGGTCCGTGTTCAACTAGCTAGTAATTATTAGGAAATTCTAGTACCAGTGTTTCTGGTGGCTACATGCACGTCACACACACAGCTCTGCTACATACATTGTACATCCCATACAACTGGGATCAGAAGCAGCACAGCAGTGGAGATGAAGGACCTGTTATGACATCACCGGCATGCTCCACCCCTGATCACATGGTGACGCTCATCCCGAGTGAATGACTAACATGCTCCGTCCCTGATCACATGACTGTGATGCTCATCCCGAGTGAATGGCTTACATGCTCTGCCCCTGATCACATGACGGTGAGATTATCAAAGGTCCTGCATCCTTGTGCAGATTACGGTTGGACTACAAATCCTATGCGGCCTCAATTGCTATGGAGTACTAACTAATGCCTAGCCGGACAGCAGCCGTGTGTATACGGGACCTGTGATGTGATCAGGGGGCAGAGCATGTAACTCCCTCACTGGAGATGAAGGACCTTTCATGACATCGTGATCAGGGGTGGAGCATGTAAGTCACTCACAAACCCACTCACTTACGCATGGACAGGCAGGTCGTCGTTAGTAATTTGATTATGTGACTTCTGGTGCAACCAGTTAACTTTAGACATTTTATGTAGTGTTGTCACAGTAAAGAGAGTGAATATGTATGCCCACTCATAACTTTTCAGTTTTTACTTATTTTTTAACTTTTTTTTTTCTTTTTATTCCACTGTACGGGTGCTTAATTACATGAGCGCTAGCGGTTACCACTCACGTTTCCCCTGACAATTGCTGGGCTGAATCTGCAAGTGTAGGTGCAGCCTCTCTATTAACACTCGGGTGATAGTGGTTTCTTTGGTCATGTGCTTTTGTATGTTCTTTAGATTAAATGACCTTCTTACTTAAAGGGGTTGTCCCGCGAAAGCAAGTGGGGTTATATACTTCTGTATGGCCATATTAATGCACTTTGTAATGTACATCGTGCATTAAATATGAGCCATACAGAAGTTATTCACTTACCTGTTCCGTTGCTAGCGTCCTCGTCTCCATGGAGCCGTCTAATTTCAGCGTCTAATCGCCCGATTAGACGCGCTTGCGCAGTCCGGTCTTCTCCCTTCTGAATGGGGCCGCTCGTGCCGGAGAGCTGCTCCTCGTAGCTCCGCCCCGTCACGTGTGCCGATTCCAGCCAATCAGGAGGCTGGAATTGGCAATGGAACGCACAGAGCCCACGGTGCACCATGGGAGAAGACCTGCGGTCCACCGTGGGTGAAGATCCCGCCGGCCATCTTCGCAAGGTAAGTAAGAAGTCACCAGAGCGTGGGGATTCGGGTAAGTACTATCCGTTTTTTTTTTTTTAAACCCCTGCATCGGGTTTGTCTCGCGCTGAACGGGGGGGCTATTGAAAAAAAACAAAACCCGTTTCGGCGCGGGACAACCCCTTTAAAGTTCCAAGGAGCAGCACATTATAGGTGCTCTGTGGGTAATATACTCCTAAAATGTAAATGCTATAGATGTCAATGGTGGGAAACTGTCATGAATGTGTAATCATTGATGGTCCAGCTGCTGGGAAACCCTGCAGTCCCTAGGCTGGTGCCACCTGGAGCAAAGTTGACCACATGTGATCCTGCACATTTGTAATGATGCTATATATGCTGATCAGCTAGCTGGATCTAGTAGGTTGGGGATCCAATTTAACTTGTGTGCTTTCAATAAAAATGAGTGGCGGTCTTGGTAATGTTGGTCCTCACATGGTCCGCATTGCTTTTCCTGTCATTCTCCTGAACTTTTGGGTCTTTCCTTTCCATAACAGGATTGTAATTCGTGGAAAGACATGGAAGTTTGTGGGATATCTGAGCCCAACTGTTTTATACAAACAGGATCTATGTGTTTCCTTTTCATTGTTCTGCCGGCTCAGTGTTCGTAATGGCAGGAGACCTGTTTTCCATGGACCTTGTTTATATTGCTTCATTTGCCAATATGTAAAAAAGAAGTGTTGCTAGGTAAGCAAAATAGATTTTGTAATTAAAGGTGTTTTTTTATTTTGGTTTCTTCCAGCCAGTGTTTTTTGTAAGCTTTTATATATACAGTAGTTGATCTTTATAGTGAAGATAGTCGAGTAGTAATTGAGAATTTTCCATGTAGGGTAAACTCCACAATTATTTGATAATTTGAGTTCTTGTGCTTTTTTATGTGAATGCAGAATTCTTTTTTTATATTGAATTGCCGTATGTAGTGAAACATAAGGAAATCCTTGTGCTCGATTACATGGGTTATTTATTCTTTATTGCAGTGAGACTCCTTGTATTGAATATATTGGGAACAGCAACTTGTATCTTGTCACTGACCAGCACTTCTTCCCAGATTTTTGCCTTGTACTTCCGTTGAATTGCACTACAACAGAAGTTTATTAGTGGGAATTTGGAAAACCGGCACTCCAAAGCTTTAAGGGTCTCCTCCTTAGGCTGGGCTCACGCGAACGGGCCCGAGCCTGCAGCGGTAAACCTGCCATCGTTCACGGGAAGTAATTGCAAATGATCGTGCATGCAAGCAGTTTTCCGCACGGATGTACACTATGCACAGTGTATCGTCCACGCAGAAGAAAGATCTCTCCTGCCCTTCAGTCGGCATTCCGGCTTTTCTATCTATTTTTCTTTGTTTCTGCCGCTCGTACGCAATTGACGACAGAACAATCGCATCTGTTTACTTCAATAGGGGCCATTCATGCGGAATGCGCACTGAAATGGAGCAAGCAGCGATTTTTCTTTCACTTGCGGATTATGCAAGTCATATCAGAGTGTGAACAAAAAAGTAAAAATGTATGCCTTTCAATGCCCGCGTCTTACCACACGGATCTCCTGCGTGGATGGCGATTGCGGAATTTGCAATCCCAATTTACCCGTGTGAGCCCGGCTGTAGACTCTCAATTTTTATTAGTACATTTGTACCCTAAAAAGGCCATAAAACTTAGAGGAAACATTACATCATTAGATGTTGGGCAGAGGATGATAGCCAACCCAAATAGACAGAGGTCTTTGCTGCAGTAGAATTAGGGAAATTGCTTCTGGGAATATCCCTGGTCATTGGCTCAGGTGATGGTAAACTCCAGCATCATGTGTAGCTGTGGCATACTATCCAGTAGTCTGCAGAATTGTATATGGGCCCTATGGTAGTTGCTAAAGATGGCAGCCTTGGCTCTCCTTTATGACTATGCAAACTAGTGTAATACCGGTACATTTCAAGTAGACTCTGTGGCTGCCTGCAGAATATGGGGTTTATATAGAAACACTAGTTTCTTTGGGCGCTATATCCATGTTCTGCGCCATGTGGGCCCTTTCAGTGGTCAGTATATGCTTATCCAAAAAGAGGTTGTCACACTGCGTATTTTGTTGTAGAGACGGCCAGCACTGAAGTTGTTCTTGGGTGTTCAGCTTGGTGAATAAGCTGGTGTTTTAAATTGGAAGTAGTTTAACTGGATATGAACTTCAGCTCCTCTTTGCGTCTCCTGGCTTTACTAGAGTAAGCTGGAGATGGTTCCCGGACCGTATAGGCCATCTTCAAATCTGGAATGCTGGAAAATGTACATTGTGCTCTGTCCTAGTTAATAGTCTCGGAGCCGGCACCCCACTAGTGAAAACTTCTGTCAAAGTTAACACCTGGGTGCACTTTCTATTACTTTAGTTACTACTAATGTAGGCAACTACATGGTACGTATTGCAGTGTACTACTCCCCTACAGCCCGGCTTGTTGCTCAGTATTTGGAAACGTGTTTCAGTGAATGTGAAGAAATGGGTAAAGCAATTTAAAAAACTTTTTTAAAACAAAATATACAATTTTCAGTGAGCTGTACTGCAGTGTATGTATTAGTACTGCAGTGTATTGGGTTCTACTTTTATAGCACCTTTAAGAAATCTGCTTCTAATTCCTCATTATTCCTGCAAGCCAGGAGAGAATGCCAGTGGTGCCAGGTGATAGCCGATGGTCAAGGTTTTGTCCTGGGCTGTACAGGAAGGTCTTATGTAGTCACAGCTGCGTTCAAAGCTATCCCGTGTTGAGGATTTCCTTGAGAGACTGTGACACCGTGATTAAATACTGACCGCCGACGCAAACTATCCCTATCGTGGTGCATTTACACCGGCAATTGTCCTGCACGATTTTGCACAATTTAAAAAAACAAAACAATAGTTTCTTATGGGGGCGTTTATTACATGTAATTTTATTTTTTCTCGTGCAGCGCTGCAAGGAGAGAGAAGAACTGCAGCATGTCGTATTCTGTTTAAGAATTGCCCATTCTTCCCCATTGAAGCCAAAAAAGAAAAACCTCGCACTCAACATGTATATGTGAGTGCGATGTATTTTTGCTCCCAAAAGGAATAATTAGCGATTTTCGTGAAAATCACAAATGCAGCGATGCGAATGCGATGCAGTTTTCTCACAAACCATATCAGTCACATAATCGCAGGTTTGCAAGGGCGATACAAATTTCTCGAACTGATATTTCACTCGCCCGTATAAATGTACCCTTCTAATGCTACAGAAAGGAAAACTACTTGCGAAGCCATTTTAACATGAAGAATAAGCCTTATTGTGCCTAAATCTCCCAGTAATAATCACTAGATTTCAAGAAGTATTTATAATCCATATATTAGGTTATAAGGGGAGTGCAGTAAACACAAGAAAACTCTACAATTCAGCTCAAAACGGGTAATGTGACGTGTAATCATGTGCTCTGTAAACCCCTATGATGAGTTGAGCAGCCAACTGGGAAGTTCTGGAAGTCTTTAGGGCGGACCTCTTGCAATCCTTGATCCACTTCGGATAACTTTGCATTTATATAGCATTTCTATGTTAAAAGGGGTATTCCAGGATTTTGCTAAGAACAGGTCACCAATAGATGATTGTCAGGAACCCGCTAATCAACTGATTATTGGTGCCGCTGTCACTATGGTGAGCGGAAGGAGCAGAAAGTGCTGACCAAAACACATTGGCCCTGGTTGGTATTGCATAAAATTCAACAGCAGGTGGGCCTGCAATACCAATCCGCGCCCGCTGCATTTTGGTCAGCACTTTCTGCTTACTCTACTGACCACAGTGACAGCAGCACCAAGAATCAGCTGATCGAAGGGCATCTCCCGCGGAGAACACAGCATGCAGTCTGTTGAGAGAAAGACACACGCCTCTTATTGCATTTGTTGCTTCTTTTGGCCAGTCCATACACTGGAAAGGCAAATTTATGCCTGTTGTGGACTGGAGTAGATTTACCCTATAATTTCTAGGGTAACTTCTATAGTAAATCTGTTGCACCCACTTTCCACTAAAAAGTACCAATTACGGTGTTCCAAAAAAAAAAAAAAGGCATTTGCTGAAATTTGTGACTTTGTTTTCTAGTAGAATTTTGGCGCAAAAGTGTAGATAAATTTCCCCCAAAGTAGTTTCATCTCAACTGTAACAGTTGGAGCGGACCATGTACAAGTGCACAGCTATCACTGTGAGTCCCATAGAGATGAATTGAGCAGCAGTGCGTATGCTTGGTTGCTGCTCCATTCGTGACCCACCAGGACCATAATCCTCAATGTTTTGCTATTTGGAGCTTACTGTCCCACCATGTGAGGTTTTCTCTCCCAGTTGTTGTAAATTCCTTTTGTTTGATGTTATCAGGACCTGGCAGATTACTCTCCCTTGCCCTTTGTTCAGGCTGGATTCGCACTGGCGGATGCAATATTGGGCCAAGACTCAGACTAATATCACACTCTTAAGCATGCAATTTCTTTTTTCTATGTGATTGCAATGCGTTTTGCGAGAAAAAGCCATTGTGGTGTTATATGTACAATTTTCAATAGGCAAAATTTTACAATCTCATTAAACTTGCATTGTATCTGCGTGCAAGTGTGATGTGATTTGCACCCCCCATTGACAATAATGGGAGAGATCATCCAAATAGTAACACATGCTGCAAGTTTTCTATGTTATTAGACCCATTGTAAATAGTGGTCTCTATTTTTGTAGGGGTTTTACAATGCACAAAACTGGAGCTTAATCGGAGTGAAAGCAGTCTTGTAGTGCGCCCAGCAGCCAATGGGACCTGGTAGTCATTTTAGGGTATATTCACTCGTAGCAAAGTGGATTAGATTTTATGAAATCTCATTCACATGAGACATAAATAACAGTGACATAAATTCGTTGTACAGCTGGAAAAAAAAAATGTATGTATGTAAAGGTAAAGTCCCCTGGTGCAAGCACCGAGTCCTGACTGACTCCTAGGGTGACGTCACATCATGACATTTGCTTGGCAGACCGTTTTTGCAGGGTGGTTTGCCATTGCCTTCCCAGTCATCTTTTACCCCTCCAGCAAGCTGGGTGCTTATTTTACCGACCTCAGGAGGATGGAAGGCTGAGTAAACCTTGAGCTGACTACCTGAGCCATGGGGGGTTGAGCCTGCAACCTTCAGGTCATGAGCTACACAAGGCATATATAATATAGTAAAACAACTCTTGCTGGTTCTCCCATTGATTGGAATTCTTTGGTTTCCCTGAAATGCAGCATGCTGTGGAATATGTAAAAAAAAGAAAAATGCCAACAACTTGGAATGTTTTTACATGCACTTTTCTCTTAATCTGTATACACGTATTTCTTAACACGTACGTGCGTTTTCGGATGACTTTTCAGAATAAGCCGCCATGTATGTACATTAGGAGTAACACTATTTGTGGCCATTATATGACTTATATGCCGTATTTTTTCTCATTTTGCCCTCAGCAGGGTGTATATCACAGGACCTGACCTGGTGGATATCTAATTCCTATTGCATGAACTCAGTCTGCTCTTACGAGCCTCATAAACTACAGTTATGGGCTTATAGAGCTTGGGCGCTGAGTCACTCTCATATTTGACTTCTTCACTGTCCTCCCATACAGCTGCCACTCCTTGTATATAGTCCCGTCATTTTACCTATCTGCGCATGGCATTTGGCCTAAATTTGGTGCTATGATTTAGATCAGTTTCTAGTATAAAATATAGTATATCTGTTAGGCTGCAAACTTCATGCCCCCTCCTATTAAAGCCCCACCTATTTATTTAAAAATCTATGGATGGCGTAAAAACTAAGTTGCTAAGTTTGAACCAAAAAGGTGCAAAAAAATTTGTAACTTTTTAACGCAACAAAACTGGCATTTCATAAATTGTTTTCATAACATTTTTCCCAAAATTTGAATAATAATGGCCAAGTAGTAGGCTGCAATCTACTGGTAGGCCTCAACGAGAGACTCCTAGAGGTCACCAGGCTGCTCTCTTTATGAGTTCAGCATCAAAGCACAAGGGACTTATTAGTGGCGGGGGTCTAACTCACACCCCGACAGCTATTTTATACTATATATCGATCAAGGCGGAGCGGAGGAGGAACATGTTTACATGTGAACAACTTTTAAGTTTAGAACTAGAGATGAGCGAGCACCAAAATGCCTGGGTGCTCGTTATTGGAGCCGAGCTTTTTGTAATGCTCGCGAGCTCTGTTTGAGTAACGAACCCCATTGAAGTCAATGGGAGACTTGAGCATTTTTCAATGGACCCGCCGGGTGTTGAGCATCTCCCTCTCCCTCCTGCAATTTGATCGAGCATTGCCTTGTGCTCGCTCGAGTAAGGAGTAGTTCCGAGTATGCTAATGCTCGACCAAGCTCGGACGAGCATGCTCGCTCATCTCTATTTAGAACTTACTGCATATTTATGCAGTGATTGCATGTATAGAAGTACCTGGACCCAAATTGGTTATTTATAACAAAAGGAAAAAGAAAACCTCTAAACCTCAGCGACCTCCGCTGCATTCTCATATTTTGTGAGGCTTTCACTCTATAAACGTGGAAGTGGGTGATATTTTCCAGTAACATCTGCTCCCTATTTAAGTCCCCTGTGGAAAGTGGAGAATGGGTAAAAGGATCCAAGAGGAAGTTTGTTTCTAATTTTGTTCATCCCTTCACTTTTCGGGTGTGATCCTGCCGTGAACTCGTTAGAATAGTATGCAGATTGCTGTATTACAAGGGCCTTGATAAGTTTGTATTATTTTTAGGTGACATTTTAGTATAGCTGACTTTACAGGTGACATTTTTCAGCGTAAGCTGCTGTATGTATACATGAAGAATAGCACTCTTTCTGGATTATATGAACCGTGTCATGCAGATTCCTGGTGGGCCGCGCTATCTGGACACGCAGTGTGGGCTGGCCTGCCACAGTTCGCAGTCCTGCTAAGGCCTCATGTCCACAAGCAAAATTGAACTGTGAAATCCCTGCTGGTCACCCGCAGTTCAATATGTCCATAGACAATCATTGGGCATCCGCAGGTAATTAAATACCTGTGGATGTCATTTTTCCAGGCATGCGGATCGTACACGTGGGGGGGAAAAACGCAGCATGCTGCATTTTCTGCATATTCCTGCACAGACAGCTTCCATTGAAATCAATGGAAGCCATCCGATCCACTGCACACTCACAGCTGACGCTGCGGACGTGCCACGGATCCACAGGAAATCGGGAGATTTGGGGGGGGGGGAAACCCCAAACCCCCAAACCCCCACTGCTTACGAGCGCGGCGCACCCACACACTCCATAGTGCAGAAGAAAAGAAGATCCGGCTGGGACGGAGAAGACCCGCACTGCATCCGAACAGGTGAGAAAATGTCCATGGCTGCGGGCACGGGTACGGGTGTATTCCGCTGCAGGATTCTGCACTTGGAATCCGCGTGTGACGTGTACAGGAGGCCTAATGGTGCAGATTTTGACATGGAATTTGGTGCAGATCCAAACCTAAATCCATTGTTTGATCGCATCCTCTTGATAGATTTTTCAAAACGCAACAATCTCTTGGTTTGGTATTTTTTTTAAGGAGGTTTCCTATAGACTCCTATGTGGGAAAAAGTGGCGCCGGAAAAACATGTTTATATAAAAACACCACCACCCATAAAAGATATTTTCTTACAGACTCCTCTATGTACCCTCATTCTCCTAGGTCCCCCAACTTAAAATGTTTACATGGTCTTCTGGTCGGAGACCTGAATTTATTTGGGCTGGAGAATGCAAGTATTTGCTAAAATGGGTCAGGAGAGCCATCAAGGGTGTTCTGGTGACTCAAAGTGAGGGTTATAGGCGTCATAAGGTGATAACATGTAATATATTACAAGTTACAGAGCTGCAGAGACCTTGTATTATCTGTGCCTTGCCCCTTGCTTAGTTCTCCATTTGTGTCCGGTAGTTGTGACCTGTGTGCTCCGCTGTCTTACTGGTCAGGCATGCTCAGTGCATTCGTATTCTGTGACCACAGTTTGTACGGTCGTGGATGCACACTCTTCAGTAACTGGCAATGGGGCATTGCGGGAGATGTAGCTTCTGCCATTTTAATTAACAATGTGGAGATCAGCGATGGTGCCAGTCGGCAAAAAAGATACCGGAATTCAGTTTGATTTTTAGATGGACATTTGGAATAATAGTGATAAGTGGAAATGGAGACATTTTGAAAATTTTTCCCAGTCTCCGGAATGCCCCGTTAATAATTATACAGTATAGTGTGCCTGCACTCGGTTGTACAGTCTTCAGTGTATGCACTGCTAACAGCCTGGGTAACCTTGGGATTTGACCACACCATGGTCCCAGTATGTTATTGGTTATATTGGTCATTTGACCGTTTGATTAGGTGTTTCTATGTTCCATAATTCTCCGTCTTGCGCTGAAGGCGTGGCCACATATTTCATGGAGTGGTGAGGGGCCTAACCATGTAAAGCAGAATTTGCTGCAGGATGCATTTCTTGCCTGTTTTTGTGTTTGGGGTAGTGGGGATCAATATTGTATATGGACTGGTGGGATTTGTATGCCAGGGCTGCTTCTAGCCCCAGTCTGGACCTGCTCTTTGAATTCCTATATTTCCCATATACTGCACATGGAGAAAACTGCAGATTCTGCTCTCTAAGGCCTCCCTCACATGCGTTGCGGTAAGCCGTTTATCACTTTTGTTTTCGGCTGCAGAGACGGTAAAAAGCGCCTGTGTGAGGGAGGCCTTACTCTCTGAAGTACACGCTGCTGTACTGAGCAGTGGAGATGTGAAGAAATAATAAACAATCATTAGCATGTCTGTGCAAGTTTCAGCTTCTCTCCCTCCTCCTTCCCTCACCTGACCCTAGACGTCTATGAGCAACATGTTATCCCCTCCTTTTACATCCTGTGTTCGGTCTGATCTCTGTTACTAAAGACAGGCAGCCCTTGACAACAGGCATCAGACAGACAATTTGAAGGTAGCCCCCTAGTGGCCAGCACTTTAGAGGGATTTTTCAGCACAAAGATGTCATTTTGGGTGAATAAACGAATTGCCCTTTAGCTAATTATCACCGTAATAATCATATAAGCACACGCTGTTTGATAAGTCAGTGCCCATTGACCTTTTCATAAAGGCTTCTTTCATACTTAGTTTCTATTCTTCTACTGTACACCCTACAGTATTACATATGTGATCATGTTTACAGACATTCAGACTGAAAGGATTAGAGAATTTGGCAACCTACCTTGTGTTTCTGGTTCTTCCACTTTGCCAGGTATTTTGCATTTATGACGAGTCCCTGCCATTCTGACCATGCAGTTTTACAGTAGCTGCATGCCCCGTGTGCCAATTAGTGTGCCCGCCACAAGTGCCCTAATTAAGCAACAATTGATAAAGGCACAAAAAAATCCATCTGACAACTGGAACTGTATGTAGCCTGATGCAGATACAGCAGGAAGGCAAGGCGTTATCTGCTCATGTACTACTGGCCAGATCTGATGAGCAGCATATGATGGGCATTGTGTGAGTGGGGGAGACTTATCAAACTGCCAAAGGCATGCGGCGACACTTTTGGCCTGTGTGCTCTTCGTATATACGCAGAGAGCACACGGTACGATTACAAATCTGGAATAACGATCTGCGCCACCATATAATACTTTGTAATGGATTAACTCACCTGGTGCATAGCGGGGTTCCCATAAGGGTGCAGGGACACCCCGCCTGCACCTGTGGTCCGAGTTTGCTTGTAGTAATAGAGGAATCCCCAGATATCCTTCGGGATGAAGGAGAGCGGCCGGAAGAAAAAAGGCTCCAGAAGGAGAGGATACTCCAATGAGTTAAAAATCAGGGTTTAAAAATTTAAGAGATTTCTTCCGCGCTCCTACTGTGGATAAAAGATCTACAGTAGGAGCGCGGAAGAAATCTTTTTTATTTTTAAACCACGGTACCATTACAAGGTATTCCCGTGCACCGATGGCCTGTGTGACATGATATATTGTGCCGTGTTGCATCCTTTCTCAGATGGGAATAAGACATGCGATAAATCCGTGTGGATTGGATTGTGCACAGACGGGTGCCTGTGTGCTGTCCCATGCAAACTGCATTCGAGTCTCCCAGACAACTCCTATTACATTGGTGTGGCTTTGGTATAAGGGGGGTAAGCTCGCATGCTGCAGATTAGCTGCAGTAAATCCACTGCTAATGCTGTAAAGTCATTGGATTTCTCTGCATCATTTGAAGAGGTGAAATTCACTGTGGAAATCCGCAGCCATAAATTGACCTGCTACGGGTTTACTATCCACAGCGCAAAGCAATTTATGCTGCAGATTTTTTTCTCTCTCCCCACGACGTGGGGATAACCTTTCTTGACGCCTCCTCCCAGGTAGCGGCCCTTTTTATAACATGTGGACATATTATCGGGAACCTGTGTGTCCTTGGCCAGTAATTACAGTGCAGCCCTTTTTCTGCTAATGCTTTTGAAAATTGAAAACAAGGAATAATTTCTACAACTCAGTATCTCTTCAAAAAAATGTTTGCAATTCTCTCCTCCCCTGTTTATTTTAACCCCTTCCCGACATCTGTTGTAAATGTATGGCTGCAGTTGGAAGCGTCCATTTGGAGCTGGTGCCAGCTGTGAAACACACACCCAGCCATAGCTGATCCAGGCACTTTAACCCCTTGATATCTGCAGTTAATAATGACCTTCCAATTTAAAGGGAACCTGTCACCACCTATGAGCTCCCTAAACTAAGTTGTGCTCCTTTAGGACAGCTTCTGAGGAGTCAAGGGATGTAACCTTTATACTCACCCGACTCCCTGTATCCACGCTGACACCTGTGGAGGTCGGCGCTCCTGGACTCTTTGCAGCTGAGCATCCGCAGTCGTATAGCGAACAGTGAGTACATGTGCCACCTGCAGAGCGGAGTCTGCTGGCGCCCACTTTCACTGGTGGCAAGTTTTTAAAAACTACACCCTGGGCTCTTTGGAAGCTGGCCTGTGAGCACCAGAATTTAGTTTATGGTGCTCAAAGGTGGTGACAAGTTCCCTTTAAGTGGGTAGATAAAGGGAAGGGGCTTCCTCTGTCCCCCAGCATGCTCAGTGCGGAACACATGCTGTGGCTGTGTGCATGGTTGCCAGGAGCATTTTAGAAGAACATGCTCTGTCTGTTTGTCATTACTAGAGCACACTTCATGGAGCATACTCAGAGTGTATTAGCCGTACTGCATCCAGAAGCAGGACTGAAAGTAGAGCATCAGAATGATGGTGCCCAGTGCAAAAGCTGTTATCCAATTTATACTGGACGGGTGCAGCGCTGATATAGATGCAGAAACCACCAGGATGTACCAGTGAAGTCAATATAAAGCTAGCTGTCTGATTATTTAGAAGCATGTAGAAGTTAACCCCCTAAGGCTATGTACACCTGTACATTCCTTTTTTTTCTTCTTTTAATCAATGTCTTATGGAAATGAAAAAATTGCATTGTTTTTCATTAAAACACTTCTGCTTGCTTGATTTCTATGCTTGTATTCTCCTTGCCAAGGCACTGTAGATTGGAGGACTGACATATTAGCAAAACCTGTCACTGATGGCTTCTCAGCCCCTCCCCATGCCTGCTCTCCTGAGCTACTTGGAGCTTTCTGTGAGGGAGCACATAATGCAGTGAGGGATTTGTGAGACACGACCACTCTGGGCTTTCTGCAGTGACGGGAACAAGGCAGCACATAGTTATTTGTAAATTCATGCAAGCCTTCTACATAGGGAAGTGCGGTCCTTGGAAAGCTTATGTGTCCATTGTTTACTATGTTCACTCAAAGTCTGCGCTCATGCACACGAGTGCTGTGGGCAGGAAAAGATTGCGGCTATACTGCTCTAAAGATCGCGTGAACGGGTTAATTCCTGCTACTTGAAGTAGCCCATTCGCAGGATCCGTGGTGCGTGCTTTCCAAAAGTAAAATCTGTCCTGCACATGTCCGACAGCTCACCGTGTGGACCATCCGTAGTACAAAGAAGATAAAATGTAGGTACGCGCGGATGCCGCTCGAGCACAGTGCTGGATTCCTCTGTGGGATTCTGCATGCGAAATCCGACCCACTCGTGTGCAGCTGGCCTTGGTATGCATCAGTAGTTTTAAGACCCATTTATATGGGACAATTATCACTCAAAATTCGCTCAAACTATGTCTTTTGAGCAATAATCGTTGTGTGTAAATGCTACCATCGTTTGCTTTTTGTCCGACCGATGATTTTATGTTGAGTTTAAAATCCATCCTTGGTCGGGCAACTGATAGCAGGGACCGCTCACAGTGTTTCTCCAAGGGAGCGCTGATAACATTGTTTTCAGCTGCTGTCCCACAGGAGAACAATGGAGCTGTATGCAGATAACAGACTACCCGCTGTTATCTGCATACAGTAAAGGGAGGCTCCTTTACATGCAATTGAAGCTAATAAGCTACTAATGGGCATTAGTGAATACGCTTCCCAGCCTACCGCATCATGACACTGCCGGCACGTCATGCGGGACTCTCACAGCAGAATTCGGGAGCTGAGTATGGGGTCTTTGGGGGGGGGGGGGGGGAGGGGCGCCGTAACGGCCGTGGGCATGAGGCCCAAAACGGAGATTTAAAAACTGCAATGAAAAGTTAAAAATTGTTTGATAGGGACGGGTTATTGGCTTAAAATTACTTCTATGCAGAGCTATAGAGGCAGTAGGGTTTATACTGTGTTGCAGTGGGAAATAGAACTTTTTTGTTAGATTAGTCTGTTCTAGTTTGATGAAGATTTTACTCTGCAGTTGATAACAGATTTTTTTCCACGTTTCACAGATGTTACATAATCGGGAATGATGCGGTATGGCAGTGCGGCTTTCCATTAAAGCAATTGTGGGAGAATTCCCTAGAACAGCTCTTTTTAAGAGTAAAAAAAAAGGCAGCTGCTTGGTTAGTCGTTGTATGACATTAAAAAAAGGGTTTGCCTCGGGTATTCCTGTTGCTAAAATCCATCACCTGTCCACCAGGTAGAAGGTACACTGCAAATATGGGATATAATATAACCGTTTCTACAATGGCTCTGTCTCAGGGCTCATTCATGGGACCGTAGTTTTGGCACTTGTTACGGCTGCGTGACATGCGGTAACTGGAGTCAGAAAGTAAATAGACTTTCATTGATCCGTTCACTTTAGCATGTAGACACTGCGGTCGATACACACGAGAAGTAGATCGCAGCATGCTCTATTTCTCTGCATACCACACAGTGTGAGCCCTATACTTCTGTATAGGCAGCTTATGCAAATCTGCTCATACGCAATACGTTGTGTATGGGCAGTGATTCCTACGCAACCAGAGCAGGGAATTAAATCACACTGCATATGAACATGTGTGTGAGATATGCGGTCATGTGCTATGCACTTGCTGCCATACATTATCTCTTCCGGCTCACACAGACCGGTAAAATACTGTGGGACTCCTTTTTACAGATACAAACGTCTAAGTGAGCCCTAAAAGATAAAACTTTTATTAGATATATGTTACAGTAACCCAACACACCATACTCCATGAGTACACATAAGCTAAAGAGATTCACAAACACCGACCTAAAAACCGCCCCTTTAGAAGTAGTGGTGGGGTTGGTAATATGAATGTAGGTTGGATCTTTCTCAACTTTTTTAATGCTCATAGAAGTGTGGGGGGCCATTCCATACAAACCCCTCCGCACTTCTGTATGTGTGAGGATGAGGTGTCCACGACTGGTGCCCCTAGGCCATGCGATAGGTCTGTCAATTAGCATCATCACCCACTCCCATAGAAAAGTCTAAACTCGGGGTACTTTTACATGAGTCATGTAAGTGACAGGCCTTGTTCTGATTATTTAATTACAAGTGTTAATAGCTACGAGCACAAATTGAGGAACTTGCCAACATTATGCCCATTTCCAACACTTCTAAAAGCTTAGTATTTGCTGTGATGGTGAATATGGCGCACACTATAGACTTACTCGTTGGATTGAATGTATAGGGAAGCTGCGCCTGACCTCTAGTAACATTAGCGAGAACCTCTAGTAACAGGAGTAGATCTGCTTTACCGAGAACCTCTAGTAACAGGAGTAGATATGCTTTACCGAGAACCTCTAGTAATGCTTTTTTATATGGTAAAAAATTCCTATAAATTGCCATAGATCAGTTCCAACTGACTTCCTCCAAAAGTCTCTGCTTGTTGTCTTCCCCTCCTCGGATGCGTCTTGCTGTTCCTTCGCTGGATCCTTACCTCTCCCGTGAAGCACTAATTATTGTAAACACGCGACATGTGATAGATATTCCTGGCTCGGCTTTCTTGCTCTGGGACTATTCATTTTGTTGTATTTTCAATATGCCGGCCAAGAGAAATATGTCATTGGTTCAGAGCAAAGTCTCTGCTGCTCATTTTGTGAGTTCAGCACATATCCGTTTATTCTTGAAGACGTCCACCTTTTCGGGGAAGGTAATTATGGGAGCTTTGACATGGTTACCGACAGCTGAATGCTTCGTTGGCCATACTGTCGGAATGTGAGAATCCCACTAACTCACCCGAACACACACTAGACTTCCTTTTATCTCACCAAGTCTTGAGAGCTGGAGAAGTAATTAGCCTGCTGCATGTGACTTGGCTTGTTCTGCCTGGGTAGTCAGCAGGAAAGTATGGCTCCTTAATGACTCTATCGTGTGATTTAGTTGGGAGTAAAGTGTACAATTAAGAAAAGGTTTTCCAAGTCTTCCTTTTCCCATGAGATGAAGGAAGTCAAGGTTTTTTCTCGTTAAGATAAGAGTGTATGCTGAAAGCTCTGCATGTTCTTGGAGTACACTTTGTATGTATATGTAGTACAAAACCACTATTCCAGAAGCTGGCGAGCCGTATTGCTTCAGAAGGCTATTTATTTTGAAGACTCTACTTCTTAAAACTTAGAGCACAACTGTGGTGGGCCACAGACAGAAAGGCCTTGGGAGAGATTATTGGTAGCCCTCTCGACCCTGCTATTATTCCACTGGTGTGTTTTACTGGTGTCAAGCATCTTCATGGATTTATATGGAGTTTCTTCAGGCCATAATAAATAGCTCTACTCGTAAATGGTCGTTAGCTCGCTAGTTATGCACAACTTGTTGCCAATTATTATGCAATAATATGATGCTCTCCACAAACCGTTATATTGAAGGGTAAAGGTTGCGTTGTGGAATAAACAGAAGAATGACGGTATTGCCTGCATGGTGTGCATGACCCCGAGGAGCAGGGCAATAGGCAATTTCACAAGTACTCTGATTAGATGATTTCCACTTGTAGTTCAGAAAATGTTTGTACAGAACTTTTTTTTCTATGAAGCTGGAATGTTGATCTGGATTTTATAAACTGCTTGAGGTTGGATCTCTTATAATCTGAACTTGATTGTTTCAACCCTTTCCAATCCAGTGTCAGACCTCGTCCGACATTGAGATTTCTCTGCATGGTTCCCTTGTGCGAGGTCAGACACATGCTTCTAACACTATGCAGAAGAGAGGTCCATCGTCGGAGCTCTCTTCTGCATATGTATATTATAGTATGCAGAGTAGAGCTCAAGCATCGGAGTTCTCCTTTGCATACTGTAGTCAAACTACTAACGACCACTTGTCCATGAGTATGTATGTGAGTGCTTCTCATGCTCCGCCCCTGATCACATAACGGTGACGTCATCGCAGGTCCTACAGCATATATAAAACACAGAGCCTGACTGACAGAAGAACAACAAAGTTAGGGCTCTTGGAATCGGAGGACAAAATGAGAATACAACTAAGCCGTTATTATCTCTGACACAATTTAGCGGTCCTTACAGGAGACACCGACCTACCGCCACCACAGAGATTCAGCAGGCTGAAGGACCTGCGGTGACGTCACTTCCACGTGACTAGCGCTGCTGTGGGAGGAGCCATTCTGGTGTTTGGTAGAAAGTACTGTATACTTGATAAGCACCAACCCAAAGAGCCACCTACAGATCAGGACAGCAGCTACCAGAACCTGTGATCACATGTGTGGGTGGAGTGAGGGATCACATGACCTGGGGCTCATCACTGTATCCAGGACTCTGCTGTGCTGGTTGTCATCCCTGCTGGATGAGCTGAAGGGATCAGGATGTAGCACAGCTGTGTGTGTGATGTGTGGGAATCAGGATGGATGTAGTAGAGCTGTGTGTGTGTGATGTCTGGGAATCTGGATGATGTGGAGGTAGTAGAGCTGTGTGTGATGTGTGGGAATCAGGATAGATGTAGTAGAGCTGTGTGTGGGAAGTCTGGGAATCTAGATGATATGGATGTAGCACAGCTGTGTGTGAGATGTGTGGGAATCAGGATGGATGTAGTAGGGCTGTGTGTGTGTAATGTGGGAATCGGGATAGATGTAGTAGAGCTGTGTGTGTAATATCTGGAAAGCCGGATGGATGTAGCAGAGCTCTGTGAGAGATGTCTGGAAATTAGGATGGATGTAGCATGTAGCAGAGCTACGTAGTGCATTGTGCCACCAGAAATCCTGGTACTATAATTTCCTAATTATTACTAGTATACTTATACAGAAGAGCGCTCCAATGTCGGGGCTCTCCTCTGCATATTGTTAGGAACATATGCTATACACATTGTATGCAGTTCTAGGATGTCTCTGTAAGGAACTGTATTATAGATTAATATTAGAGAAATTAGAAATGAATAGTCCTATAAACGTAAGTAATATCAAATATATATAGACAGGATTATTACAAATGATCTTCCCAATGTGAAACACTCATAGCTCACTTTTTAATTTTCCAAAATTTCCTAATAAAATCATCATAATTCATTTTTATGTGTTTCTGTTGAGTTCCAAGGAATCCACAACACGCTTTCCCACCCAAAAATAAATAAGAGCTGGAGAGTGTGCGGGTGGGAGAGAAATTGGATTGGGAAGTATTAAATATTCAGGAATTTGACTGGTTTTATCAGATTGATTGGCAAGAATGTGGATCATTTTGGCAGCTCTGAAGAGTTGAATGGATGCAGTGAATCAGTTGCATTGGTCCTTTTGCACAAAAGGGCTTATTTTTTCCCTATACTGTTAAGATTGTGTTCACACTGTCTTTTTAATATACTTTTTGATATTGTAATCCATGGGTGATGGATGACAAAGGCCTATTCAATTGTACATTTATCTCCATGAACAGAGTGGAATGACTGTGTGTGTTTATGGAGAATTCAATCGCTTACACAACCATCCATCTAAAGACACATTTACATGCACAGATAATCTTTCCAAAGATTAGCGATTGTTTTGCATAAAGTACTAATGGGCAGTAATTGCTATTAGTACTTTATAAGCGAGGAAAATTGCTGCAAAAGCACAACAAATAAGAGGGACTAAACTTTCAATCACAGTAAGCCGAAGAAAATGTAGAGTGAATCCAATATGTGACTGAGCTGCTTTATAATGTGATATCTGGTGGGTCTGTTGGATTCATCAAGGAGCATTTGCTTTCTCAAAACCCATTTGCATTGGTATTTATTCATACTGTAGTACAAGAATAGTATCTAATCTGACAAAGATTCTTATATGTTGTATATAGAGGGCCTGACTTGTATGTTTCAGAGAAAACTTGTATGCCCCATGAAATAATAATTTTAGACAACAGTAGAATGCCTCCTTAACCCCTTCCAGCAGCCCTTACCCACTCACTCAGTGGCTGCTGTCTGACAGCTCTGCACTCCCTGCGATCTTGTATAGCAGAGCTTCCTCAGCCCCCCACTCCCCAGTTCTTGGAGCACAGTGAGTGCCAGAGACTGGATGGGAGGAGGGGGGGGATGAGAAAGCTGTGCTATGCAAGATCGCAGGAGTTGGGATCAGAGGGGGGACAGAGTGAGAGAGCTGTGCTATGCAAGACCGCATGGCGAGCAGAGCTCCAGCCTGAGTGGGTTAACCAGCAGCTTATGTATTAGGAGCTTATCAGGTAGCCCTAAGCATGCACTTGAGGCCCGGCCCAGGGCATTCGTGGCTCCTTGCCCCCTGGAACTGTAAGGGAGCCAGTCACTCTGGAAGAGCACCATAAACTAAGTCTATGGGTGAGCACACTCATGATGATATGAGAAGAGTCAGATTTTCAGAGTGCGTGCGATCTTCAGCGGGAAATACCGCAGGAACAAAGGAGAATATAAAAATGATCTCCATGGGGATATCCTATGAACTATATCTCGGCAAACAACTAATGAACAATCATCACTCTGTGTAAGAGCAGATGAACGACTGTCATTTGTACACTTCAAAGACTTTTCTGAGTGACTATCTGAAGAATAGTTGTTCCTTGTAAAGGTACCTTTCATTGACAATTGGACAATAACCCTTCCCCTGTTTTCCTACACAGCCTATAAAGTCTGGCTTTGCTAGCACTGATAGGACCTGGTCAGACCCTATAGACAAGAGGAATGGTAGCGCTCAGTTATTCCTACAGGAGGAGTAACAGAAATGGCTAGACACAAAGTTATAACAAGATGCTTCAGAACTATCTGATGGGGAGCAAGTCTTTAATAAAACCCCACGTGTCCAGATGACTTATGGGTCCTCGATAAGATTCTTTATAGGGCCATCTTCACATATTTCAGAAATTCTCCACCAAAAATCTGCAGCATTCTTATTTTTGCTGCTCATTCCAACCCTTGGATTAAATTCTGCAGCACATCAGCAACTAAAAGCGCAGTCAAGTCCACAAAATTTGGGTGCGGATCTGGCCAATGTGGATTTACAGCATATTTGTTGCAGAGAACCCGCTAAATGTGAAGGTGCACTAAAGCGTTGCCCTGTCTGCTCTTGATGCAAGTGGTCCCCGATGTGCTGTCATCAGGTAGATAATTTGGGTGGCAACACCAAATATAATGTGATGGTTTAGGGCAGGACAAACAATGTGCTTAGAAATCTGCTGCTGGCACAAACTTTTTAACCCTTGCCTTTAAAGTTGTTCTGGTTAATAGTATAACGCTAATGGATCTTTTAATTGTTTTTCTTTTTCAGGCAAAGCCAAAGCTTATTGAACCCATTGACTACGAGAATGTCATTGTGCAAAAGAAGACACAAATCCTGAACGATGCACTTCGGGAAATGCTCCTATTTCCGTATGATGATTTTCAGGTACTGAACAGCAGGCTTTTACAATATGTCTAGTAAATAACATGATCACAGAACACCTTCTTTCCCTAATCCTATATGAATGGAGAGAGAACACTGATTAGAGGAGAGCCTGCTGACTGTCTGGTTCACCACCTGTTGGGGCTGTTCAAAGGACACTGCATCCGCTGTTTTAACCATTTGTGGGGCATTGTATATGGCCACGAAGTCGCACTTAATAATCTTGAAATATACCTGAGTTTAACAAGTGTTCTAAAATACACCAGGCTCTCCTTACCCGCTTATCTGCTGTAGTTTGCACCCTAAGCCTGGGTTCACACAGGGCGGATTTGCTACGGTTTTGCCGCGGATTGCCGTTGCATATCCGCACTGCGGCAAATCCGCTGCGTTTGCAGTGCAATGCAGCACAAATGAGTTTTGCAAAAAAGCTGTTCTCGCAGGGCGGATTTTTTCCGCACAGCCGCAGTGCGGAAATGCAACTGCGTCGCGGTTTTAAAAGATGCAGCATGTCCATTCTTCTGTCTTTTCCACAGCGCCTTTTTGTCCATGGACCTCTATGGACGCAGCAAAATCCGCGGCAAAAAGTTAAAAGCGCTGCGAAAAAAAACACTTGCGGATTTTTCCGCAAGAAAATCTGCAAGCCAAAATTAACCTTTGAAGTGGTTTTGCCGCAGAAGCATTTCTTCTGCGGCAAAACCGCAACAGAAAAACCGCGGCAAAACCACAGCAAATCCGCCCTGTGTGAACCCAGCCTTAGGCCGCCCTCACACAGCTGCTTTTGTACAGAGCTTAGCGCTGCTTTTTTCAGCACAGTGCTAAACGCTGTACAACGCTCCCATTCGTTTTAATTGCGCTGCTCACACAAGGCTGAAAATGCAGCGTCTTTAACAGCGATGCATGTTCTCTCTTTAGCCATTTTCAGCCCTGCGTTGCCCATTGAAATGAATGGGCAGCGGTTTCAGTGCTGGCGCAAACATGGCATAACTTGGTACCACGGTTTTGGCAGCGCTAGCTACACTGCCGGAGTTGAAAACAAAAAACAATACTCCCCTTGCAGGTGATGTCGCTGTCCTCGGCGGCGCACTCGTGACTTGTCAGCCTCCAGAGGAACCTTTGCTGGTAACTGAGATTCTAAATCCCTGCCTCCAGCAAGAGATTGCTCTGATTGGCTGGAGTTGGCTGAGTGACAGCTGGCTGAGCAAATCAGAGCCAGCACTGGATGCGTTCAATCACAGCTATTCATTCATTAAATGGCTGTAATTGGACGCATCCAGCACTGCCTCTGATTGGCTCATCCGGCTATCACTCAGCCGACTCAGCCAATTACAGCAATCCTACGGATTCGCAAGGTCCCGACAGTGGCACTGGGGACAGCTGCTGCACCTGCTATGTGAGTATTGTTTTTTTTATGAGCAGCCTTAGCTGCGTTTTCAGCTGTGCTCAAAACACAGCCAAAATTCTGGCATAACGCATGCCAGCGCTGCTAAAACCAGGTGGAGTCTGCAGTAAATGCAGCATTAAAAAAAACGCTGCGTTTCTGCTAAAGCCTGTGTGAAGGATGCCAAACTTATAACAGCGCTGTATGGAGGGAGATCGCCCCGTGATCTTCCTTCATACATACCCCGATGCTGCAGGACGTAAATGTACATCCTATAGCATTTAAGGGGTTAATGCAAGTATATTACAGAAATTATGACTAAGGCCGGTCTCACACGATCGGATTTCTATAGCACAATTCGCGATAGTCACCCGCACAGACAAGCCATGGTATTCCGCACACATTGAAATAGAGAACCTTTGCCTATATATACACGCTCAGATGAGGGGATAGCGATTGCGATTCCCCCGAGTGGATTTTAAATCGCAGCATGTTCTATTTTTCAGCAGAATCCGCGCGGACAGCTTCCATTGAAGTCAATAGAAGCAGTCCGACCCGTGGCCCATCTGCAATTGACACTGCGGGTGCGCACATCATCGCCTAGCGATGGAACGGGAAGTACAAATATCTAAAGAAAAAAAATCTGTACTGCGCATGACCGACGACAAGCGTCTGCAGTACAGGAAAACAAGGTACGCGGGGTCGCTGGCCACGGTCAGAGCTGGACTCCACTGTGGGCTCCCGCATGTGGAATCTGGCCCATCCGTGTGAGATCGGCCTAAGACAAGCTAGTAGATGAGCATAAGTTGTCTGAAAAGTCAGTGTCAGTGTCCCTTGAAGATGGCTGTAGAACAATATAATTGTCATAAAACGCATGATTCCAGCCGTATTTGTCAGCCTTTAATTGGTTACATTATTTCACCTATCCGGCCAACTGCTGACCTATTTTTACCTATCTCTATACATAAACTTCCATCCATATTGTATAAATGTATACTAGAACCTTGTACATCTATGGACACAACATAATGGATGCACTTTCCACCTATCTCCTCTTTTACCTTCTGAGAATGTGTTTAATCCATTTCCTCGGTGAAAGCTTCCTGCTGTTATTTTTACCCCAGCTATTTGTTCAACATTATAGTGATAACAATCTGAAAAATGTGTGGCCCTAGAAGCAGGAAGCCAGGCCCTCCCGAGTACAAAGGTGCTGGAAGTCTCTGCATCCGTCCGCTTTCAAAAATAATAGTGAAGCACATGTAAAGAAGCAGCAATACCAGTTGGGATGACATACTTGTGTTATGCTGCATGCTGGATACATTAATCAGCCCCTTGTATATAATTAGTCATCTGGGGGTCTCAAGGAATCTCTAGTAAACCCACCTATGACTACTGTACTCACCTGAACTTCCGACAAGCCATTTACGTGTTTAGGACATCCAGCCTCATGTCCATCTTTTCCCATCACAAACAAGAAGGCATCCCCTCACAAGGGAAAGGGAAACCTTCCCTAAGGAAAGAGCTGAGAATGTTTCCCTTGTGCCAGGATCATTCCTATTCTGTTAGAAAACAATGGATAGAACAATAGGTTTCCTGAACCCAATGGGAATCAAAGAGTTGTAGTAGTGTGGTATAATATAGCATGCACGAGCAGTGCAAAAACAATCTTGCATCGGATGGGCTAAACTGCTCTGCTACAGAACCAAATACATTCTTCCTCTTAGATATAGACATAGAAAGCATTTAATATACACCAGACCGTATAAATACAAAATTTTCACACAAAACTTCTAATAAACTTAAAGGGGTATTCCAATTTTGGCTTGATGGGAAAATCCGGCCTTCTGTTTTTGGCCATCTGTGCTATTTGGGTAGCTTTCAATGAAGAGAATGGGAGCTATGGAAGGGGTGTAACACAATGTGCCACACCATTTCCATGATTCCCTCAGTTACAGAAAAAGCGTAGCATGCTGTGCTATGTCGTACCTGTGGCTCCCATTCACTTCAGTGAGGGCTCTTGCACACTTGGGTTTTTCTTGCGCATTTTTGTTCACGTGATGTTCTTGCGTTTTTTTTAACCTGAATGTCAATGGAACCTTTCTAATGTTAAAAAAAAAACCGCATTGCACAAAAATTGGAAGTTTGTGCTTTGCAATTTTTGCGTGATGCATTTTTAATATTAGAACGTCCCATTGACATTCGGGTTTAAAAAAATGCAGCGATATTGCATGAAAAAAGCGCACAAGAGAAAACGCAAGTGTACAGGAGCCCTGAGAGTTACAGGAATGGCCCTCGGCTGTTTCTGTAGGCTCCTTTCATGCGGTCTGTAACTGTAGCAGGGGTTTCCTATCAAGCGGAGATAGGAGTACCTCTTTAAGGTGCTTATAGACATTATACATCGGCAGGACCAGCCTCCCATCTAATGTGTATGGGGGTGTTCTTACTCTCCTTTGATGGCTAGTCCTCAGACAGAATAGTGGAGCAGAACTGAAATCTGAAGAGAGCTTTACAGAGGTAGCAAGTCCCGCTGTGAGCCGAAAAGTGGCTACCAGATTATATCCAGCCTGCCCAATGCTCTGGGAGCCAACAGCATACACTGCAGACTGATGCACTGCAACAAACTGCAGACAGACCTACGCAGCTGCTCATGAGGATTTATCTGGAGGGGATCCAATTGTAATCCTGGAGCAGAACTAGGTACACTTGCTGTTTTTGACTGTGACACTCCGTTCACATCATATTGCTGGCCTATGTTTAGTGAATGTGCCAAGACCTTCATCTTGAAATGATGCCTCTGATGAATGCCATGCAGTGATATTCATCATTCATGGGGTTCCATTGTAAAGGGGAAAAATGGTTTTCTTTTGCAATGGAGAGTATACATATACGTGTGGTTTTTTTTTTCTAATGTATACTGCTATATGGATTGGCATAAAAAAAGAAACTGTATGGAATAGTGTAGAAGACGATTTATGGTATACTGACCAGACACAGGCTATAAAGATATTCCAACAGACTAATATAACCTTATGAACACATTTAGCTTGTACACCTGGAGTGGTACATAATCTGGACAAGTGTTCTCACTCCATCCTTGAAAATGGCGAGGAACTGAAGTGCAATCGGGAATATTTTATAGCGCATTGGAGAGAGTAGTTGACTAGAATTATGCCCCATAAAGGGTTACGGGGCCCAAACTTGAGGGAACGGGCAGTCTGGGTAGTGGTGTTTCATACTCACTGGGTGGCCCTGTGAAGTTGGCACCTGCGCACATCTTGACTCTCTTCAGGCGGCTCTGTGCGCACTCTCCCACAGAGATGAATTGGAGAGTGTGTTCAGAGACGTATGAAAAGACTCGTGCTGTGTGCTCGCACCAACTTCTCTGGGACCAAGTGCAGGAATGAGGCACTCAGTGAGTATGAAACCTAGGTCGTTGGACTCCCTAATGTAGTTTATGGGGCTCAAAGGTGATCACAGGTTCCCATTAATATATTTGGTGCATTTGGGATTGTCTGACTGTCTTTTTACACCTGCTATTGTACATTTGTGCCATTTCTTTGCACCTTTTTGAAAAAGTACATTCTCAAAAGTGCCCAGATTTTTCAGCTTTTTTGGGGGGGGGGTGGGGGTGAGAAGACATTATTTTTCAAGTTTGGCGTGATTTTATTCTGTGTGATTTTTTTTTATTTTTTTTTGCTGAAAATTGTGCATAAACTATATAACTTGGGATAGTAATATTGTTGTAGAACTTCATATAATCAAGTGTTTTGCATAAAACTGCAAATCCTCTTTAAAGTCCAAGTTGTTTTATTGTCTCCAGAAGCCTTGACAAGAATACAGGCAGAGGCAGCAGCCCAAGTGCTGGCTGATACTTTGTGGAAGGCTCACTTTGTTGCTCTCTTCTCTCTCTTCTAGATTGCTACATTAAGGAGGCAGGGGCGATATATATGTTCCACCGTTCCCGACAATGCGGAGAAGGAGGCTCACAGTCTTTTTGTCACTGAGGTAAGCTTGTTTTTTTGCAAGTACCCTTACAATCTGGAAAGCACTGGATGCCCAGTGTCATCTTCGGTGCCCTGCCTTGGCACTGTAACTATGCTGTCACAAAGCTGCCCTTTGGGCTTGACGCTGTGGCGCACATTGTCTCCCTTTAAACAAATAAACAATCATTGTAAATAGCATTGTTTTTTTTCCCCCGGACATCAGTTTATATGCAGAAATGGTCTGTTTATTATCACACGCTATGTTTAGAAGGGCAGGGCTCTAAAATCTGTGTTTTCTCGGTTCAAGACTCTTGTAGAATGGCGCCACTCCTGTTTTGACACATGACGTACACAGTTAGACTGCACCTTGTCCTGCAAACACATTTCCCCTATTCCTATGCCAAGCTTCTACAGCGCAATAACATGGTTGTATTTTCAGAACATGTCCTCCTCCTCCTGCGCTGTCTGTTACTATACTTGTAATCCAGTATAATCCAGACAAGAACATTTTCTTGACTGAGGAACTAAATAATGGAAATTGTGGCTCATGTAATCCCTCTACATAGGATGCGTTCCCTAGTTTTGTATGACGAGGGGTGTAGGCTACAATTTATGGAGCTTTGGACTTGACTGTTTTCTGGAAAATGTGAAGCTCTTTAATTGGACTACAAATTCTGTGTTGAATCACTGATTAATATTGAAATAAGCTCGTTAATATTATTTGCCTTATATCTGCATTGTGAGGTTATTTTGTGCTTGGCCTTACATTAGTATCTTCTGTATTATCATTAGCATTTCCTCCCATATTGTAGGTACAAATAAGGATCAGTATTATAGATCCAATGTATCAGCTTCTTAACTTCCATGGGGAATTACAGTCATTATACTCTTTGCCTTGAGCATGCTTCTAGCATAGTCTAGAAATAGGGCTTTGTGGAAATTACAGACATGTGAAAAGCCCCGTAGACTTGCATTGGCTCCATAATCATGACCTATGCTGTGGATAAAGAATTTGGACCTTGAATACTAAAGTGTAAATTGGTTGCTCTGAGCTCTGTTGAATGGGGTTTCCCATATGGACAACCTCCTTGTCATCCCTTGTATTAGGGTATATAGGTATCATAGAGGGGTATTTTCCACTTGGGGCCCCCATCTATGCCAAAACAGAGTTGCACTGAAAGAACAGTTCCCACTCTTGCAAACCTGATCTGTCCTTCCATTAAATAATTACGGTAGTATGGTTGTAAAAAGAAATGTGTCCAAAAAGTTCAACCCAAGGATGGAAAAGCCGTGGGTGAAGGAATGTGTTATAGGCAAACTCCAGACTCCTAGTCAGCCAGCATGTAATGCCACACTTTGCCTGCTGTGGACAAATGCGGCTTTCTTGTATGAGAACAGCTGATTGCTGGTGGTTAGAGAAGCCGGACTTAGTTTCCATTTAAAAAGGGGCTTGGAGTCTCACCTGAACGCACAAGTCTGAAATGTACATGTAAATTGTCGATAATGACTGTCTTTTTTCTGTTTCACTTATTAGTGTATCAAAACGTACAACTCCGATTGGCACGTGGTCACATATAAATATGAAGAGTACTCGGGAGATTTCCGTCAGCTTCCAAGGTGAGTGCCTATAAATGGCTGACTCCTGAATCTCTGGCATCTTGTTGATGTATGTGGCATAGGTGTCGTCCTGAGTCCTAAGGGAATATTGTGTAATATGGGCATCTCTCGTTGGCAGAAGCTGCCATCCTGACATTTTATTTTATGTCCTGGCAATAAAGTAACACATTTTGCCCAGATGTCAAGTGTGGCAAATCACTTATGAATCACGTCCAGAGAATCATTTAGCAGGGTGCGGCAGAAGGAGGTTGGGAGCTGCAGTGCAAGTGTATGTTACTGGATGTATTCATATAGTGCAGCTCATAGGAGTGTTGTATAGTTACCTGAGCAAAGGTACGGTGTCCATGGGGTAGATTTAAGACCACCGCTATTGTTAGACTCATGTTATACATTAGTGCCCTACATATACAAGAAAAAGCTCCCAGTGTATACATCAAATGCATCTATGGTGTGCCATTCACCTTGCTTAGAGCAAAAGTGTGTCCTCTCATCCGCAGGCTAGCCTGCAGTACTCAGAATGGCCGTTACAAAAAAAAGATGGCGTTTTGCGCATGAACAGTATCATATTTGCATGTAAACATTGCAGCATTGAAAAATATTTGCAAAATTCTCATCCACACGGGGCAGCCAATCCGTCGTGGCAAAGCCGGGTGGAACCGGCGTTACGGCGCGGATTCAAAAAATGCAGGATGTCAAATTTTTTTTCCCCCGCTGCGGCCTCGCTTCTCTCTATGGGGAGAGAAAGCCGCAGCAGAATGTCGGCGCCCGAACCGCTTCAAAACCCACGGCGAAATGTCACAGGTTTTGAAGCTGCTCTTTTCCAGCGCAATTCCCGCGTTTTTTCGGTGTGGCCAAACCGCTGGAAATCCGCCCCCTGTGAACCCAACCATAAGGTAACATACCCTCTTAAATTCTGTAGCAATTACATGTGGATTTTGTCCTGGATTTGTGTTAAAATACACGCCGGCTGTTTTCCATCTTCCGTGGCCGTATCCAGAGAGTGAGAGCAGCTCTTTCAGATTTTGCATATACTGATAAACTTGGAACCCTGTGACCCAAGTACTAGTGAACAGAGAGGGTTCCATCCTCTTTATATAATTAACCAGTGAAATAACAAGTTGATGTTGGACATTGTATGTATCAGAATACAATATAATCACCTCATCACTAGTTTATTTTCCTGGGGTGCGTTCACACATTGCCGATTTGCTGCAGATTTTGTCACAGTTTTGGTGCAGATCGGCAGCAAATGTCACCCTTTCAGTTTAATTTGCACCAAAATCCACAACCACATCCTCAGCAAATCGGCTACATGTGAACAGAATGGAATATAATACTGGAATCCACTAGAAGGTTCTATAGCTAAATTAACTGATCCTTGCTACTGAAGCTGTCTTAAGAATCTCTTGGTACAATGTAAGGAGCCTGCAATTAAAGGCTAATTAATCAATGGCAGTCCTCTAGGAAACAACTATACTTCTGTAGAGATGCCTCTTTGCTTTGATCCTATTCTGGCCTTCAAATAATTGCTTTGTAGACATGAATCTTGATAAAACAGATTTGCTGCATATTTTATACAGCTTCTCATTAATGTAGATACATTTAGCCCTTGATGTCTTCACTTCTTAGGGCCATTTTATTCGTTGGATGCGGGAATCTAAATGATATCATCCAGTGTAAATGCATGCCCTGACCGGATGACCGACGATTATTCGTTCGTTCATTGTTTTTCGTTCCGTTTCTGCATGCAGAAAACTGAATGATGGCTCGGCCCATGTAAACAGGCAGTCATTATGAACAACTGCCTGTTCACTGTGAATGCAGGCGCCCCAGAACGATCTCCAACCACTCCACCTCCATTCACTGAGAGGTGCTCAATCCTGTGCAAAAGCATAAGACACCTCCAACCTTTGAATTACAACTAGTCACTCGTCAGTCACATTGGTAATTCTTCATTCAGTGTTTTCTGTAAAATACTGCAGCTGTGCTTTACCTGCGGGGGTTAAAAGTGATTTTGCTTGAGAAGTCCGACTAAATATGTTACTTGCTGTTACTATCACCCAACACAGCCACAGTATATAATCAGCAGAAGTTACCTGTTAAAGTTGTGCAATAGCTAGATGCTAGGCAGGAGCTTAGATGGTTGGAAGGCATGTTATATTTAAGGTGCCGGGGCCCCCATCTATCCAGCCTAATGAGCAGGGCTCTACAACGTGAAGTTTTTTCCTGTATCGTAGAACAGTGGAAGGGCTTGGAGAACAGGCTGTTCAGTCCAGATCATCACTAAATAATGCGGATTTAATGTAGTGAATATATTTACTTAAGAAAATGAGGTGGTGCCCAGAAGGCTAGGATGCAGTGTTGAAATCTGTACAGAAGCATTTCCAGTTTTCCAGGAATTGTTTTTGATCATGGCTGATTACCTGTGTTTTACCCTCTAAAAATAATCATGTAAGACTTAGCAGGAAACTATGTGAGCCAGTAACAGAAGGATGATGAGTACTTGGCGGAATGACTGACTTTCAATTGTGTGGATCATTGAATGGTAGAGTTGGAAGGGCCCTCCAGGGTCATTGGGCCCGACCTCCTGCTCAATTCAGGGATAAGTGAGGGGGGGGGGGGGGGGGGAGAAACATCTATCTATCTATCTATCTATCTATCTATCTATCTATCTATCTATCTATCTATCTATCTATCTATCTATCTATCTATCTATCTATCTATCTATCTATCTATCTATCTATCTATGTTCTCTTATATCACTTATTCTCATACAGACTCTCTAATAACAGACCTGTATTAACACTGACTGATGCTGCTTTCTAGTTGAAATTAGTGCCGAACTGACATTTCCGAGTAAAGGCTGGTCATTGCAGTCAATTAACATCATATAATTACCGCATATACTCGAGTATTAGCCGACCCGAGTATAAGCAGAGTCAATAAGTTTTACCACAAAAACTGCTAAAACATATTGACTCGAGTATAAGCCTAGCTATACTCGAGTATGTATTAGGTAAATAAAAAATGCAATACTCGCCTCCCAGCTGGCGTCTGTGTCCCCGGCGCGATGGTCTCCCCGGCGATTCCAGCAAGCTGCTTCAGAATTCTCTCGACTGTCATCTCCCTGCTCGGCCTTAAATTCCCCTGCTGTCAGCGCTGTGTAAGTAAGTGCTGTGATTGGATCGAGCGCCAGCCAATAACAGCCGGCGCTCAATAAACCAACCACAGCCATTTAGTGATGTCATCCACTGAATGGCTGTGAATGATCAAGCGCCAGCTGTTATTGGCTATCGCTCGATCCAATCACAGGACTTAGTTACACTGCGCTGACAGCGGGAGAATTCAAAGCCAAGCAGGGAGATGACAGCAGGGAGAATTCCCAAGCAGCTTGCCACACCACCGGGGAGACCATAACGCTGGGGACACAGACACCAGCTGGGAGGTGAGTATTGCAGGGTTTTTTTAGTTTTTTTTTTTTTTTTTTTTTTTTTTTTTAACCTCACTCAAGTATAAGCCGAGGGGGGCTTTTTCAGCATAAAAAAATGTGCTGAAAAACTAGGCTTATACTCGAGTTTATATATGGTATTTCATGGGCATCTTATAGTGGATCAAGGTCAGAGACGCCATCTTTTCTCCTTATGGAGAGCACCTAGACAGTGAGTGAGGAGACTTTATGCTCATCTGGGTAAAATGCAATTAAGGAAGATGTGCAAATAAGGAGAAAAGATAGCATTTCTGACCCCCATCCCAGGCCTCTCTCTAGCGAAGTCAGACTCCTACTGCACACTGATGAAGGGCAAATACCCTGAAACAGCTGTCTGTACATGGAGTCTGGCTTTGCTTTCAATTCCTGGTCGTTGTTTTAAGGCTTGTATAAAGAGTCTAACATTGACTTTAGGTATTGCTGCCTTCCAATAGGTGGCGCTGTAAAGGTATTGTTTCATCTCCCTTGTTTGAATAATGGATCAAGACGCTTTAATGTTTTTTCTTAAAGATTTTTTCCAGTTTTGATTGTGTTACATATTTGCCACCCACATGGAATGAGAAAGTAAACGATGTCTGTATTTAACTGTTTATTATGTCTTATGCATATATTTTTTATCTCCTTTTTACAGCAAAGGGACTAAGCCAGAAAAGCTTCCAGCTCACGTGTATGAAGTGGATGAAGATGCAGACAAAGATGAGGTAGGCCCTTTAAACATGTTTTATCTAATGTGTTGACAATTGTGGATACGTAAGACCATATAAACCAGAACTGGGGCCATATTGATGACTTCCCAAATCCTCTTCACCTCCCATCACACCCTTGCCTAGATCTGTAAAGGTACAGTAGATAAATCTGTTCATTACAGACCCCCTAATAGTGGCTGCTATAGACTCGGGGATCGGGTGTTGTACCAGTTGATGCAACATGATGGAGACTTGGCTTGCCATCTCTGCTGTAGAGTAGTGTCTGTTTAGATGACCACAACTTGGCGAGAAGCAAGTAGGCAGCCAGATGGGTTTTCAGTAAATCCTTCATCCTTGAGTGTTGCTTTAATTTGAAGACCTTGTTTTTAAGTCCTGGAATGACTGCCTCGCTGCTGAAGATAGTCTGTAATGATTTCCTTTGCTAACAGGGATATGAATGTTTGGAACATACTTTCATCTATAATAGCAGGAACGCACTCGGTGATAGATGCAGCTATGCTAAATAATTAATCACAATGCCTAGTCCTAAACAGCGCCTGGTTAAAAATAAATGCTGTGTCTATGTGGATTGCTGGATCTTGGTGGGATACTTACTGCATTTTAGAGCATTAATACTAAACGGCGTAGACAGAAAAGCTTCTCTTACTCAGCAGCTCGAGGTCATGCTGTCTTGAAAAGACCTTCACTTAGATTCCTTGCCTCGTCCAGGTGCCGTTCTCTATGCGTATTGCTTGTCCTGAAGTGCTCTTTCTCTACCTTTCTGTTTCTGCTGTTTTAAGCAGAATAGTGTAAGCCTTTGGATTAAGAAGGGGGCGTAGTGTCCCGAAGTATTCGGCTGGCTTGTTTTTGTTTTTATTACGAACCGCTGATTGAAGATCATACACACACAGGATGTGGATCCGCCATCACTTGAACTTGACTTGCTGTGTCAGGGATTAAGCCAGGTGACTCCTATCTGGATGAGTAGCTGTACAGTCTGGTGGTTCATATGGCAAAATGTTTGAAAAGTGGAGGTTACTTTTGTATTTGACCATTCTAGCAAACCACTAGATGAGGTGTAGATCTCCTATGTACATATTGTGTATCACAGTCCGTGTGGGGTGCATGGAATTAGTGTTTGCAGTCCCTTGATCCAGTACATCGTGTTGTAGTTTTATAATAAAGCAATACTCAGATTATAGACGTTATGCATGACAACTAGTCCAAGATAAATTGTACCCACAGCAAGCACTTGGCTCACTGCCTTCATTTTCCTACCTGAGAGTTAAAATCTGATTGTAAATGGAAGTGCTCCACTTTTTGATCTGCCCTACTTTTATTCATGAGACCTCATTTATAACCAGAATGCAGCTTCATACATTTGTTACTCTTTATACCTACTGAGCTATCTTCATATACGGTTATGCTCCAGTCACATCTGTATCGTGGTTTCTGTCATAGATTGAAAGCATAATGCAGTGTCGGGTCCTTTAGACAAGTGTCCAACAAATCCTATTAATTTACAATGGAGTCCGTTGAGTTCCACCACAACATCCATCAATCTGATGGAAGAAATGGTGTTGGGTGCTGTGCTATTCTTCCTGTCAAAAAGGACCATCTGCTACAGAGCTTCCGACACAGATGTGAACAGAGCCTAAAAAGAAGAACCTTTTAATGTAGTTTTAGTTTTATAGTCATATTAATAAATATGTTGGGACACATGTTCGATTTTTAAAGCAAAAGTGAAAGCTTTTGGCAAAAACAAATGAAGCAAGCAAACAGTACCAATGTCGGTGTTTCATGTTTTGGTGCTCCGTTTATATGACTACCGTAGCACTGACCGGAGTTCAGAGGTCTGACCAAAGAGCTAAGATATAGTATCAGCTGCCAGTCGTATGCTTCAGCCCTCGGAGCCAGGTTTCAGTAATGCGATGACATGTCTATTGTCGTTGGTGCATCGGAGCCATTGGTTGAGGTACACCGATGTAACATGTAGACCTTCATACATGGCGAGCTACATTCTATTCATAGTACAATGTGATGATGACTTGGTGGCTCATTTGGGTGAATTATACTTGCCAGAAGCTTGTTAATCTATTTACAATTTTACAAGAATTAATATCTGAAAATCTAAGGTCATGTGTGAATTCAGATAAGTTGTTGACCTTCATGAGGCTACATTAGTTGTGCCTAGAGGATTCTCCCTACCATCTGTCCAGTACTGTTTTCTCAGGAGCTATTTGTAAATTGGTTTCAAAAAGATATGAATTTTAAGCATTTTTTTTTTGGTTATATGTAGTTTTTAATTGGTGTTTTAGCGGGATTTGTCAGCTCCCATAAGCCCATTAAATGCCTTGCGAGCAGAAAGCAGGGGAAGCAGTGCCCCAGGTTCTGTGAGCTCATAGGTTTGGTTTATGGGGTTCATAGGAGCTGACAGACTCCCTTGAAGTGACTAGATGTCTGTATTTGCCCCAAACGACACAGCCATTTACAGTGGAATTTACCTTTTGACTTTCAAGCAGAATTATAAAAAGGTTTCCTGCAAGACCATTAATATTGACTAGCATGCACAAGACCAGAAGGCATGTAATTGACTGAAAGTCAAAAAGCACTTTTGCACAGAAAAAGTTTTTTTTGTAAATCATGTATTTTTGATAGCAACTTTTCGATAGTCAACAGATTAAACTAATGTTATAAACTTGCAAAGTAGCTGATGAAAAAGCATCAGTTCCATAAACATGGAGAATTATATGGCTTACCTGATGCCAAAGAACTTTTCCCATTCTCTTGTCAGTAGGGTCACCCCCTTTTCCACCCAAAAATCCTCTCTGGCTGTATTACTACCGTATGTGTTGCTGAAAAAAACACACAACAAACCCCCCAAATTGTGGCATGTGTATATATACCCCAAGTCAGGTAAGAGTGTGGTTTTGGCAGCATGTCTTCACGCATTTTGGTACAGCAGTCCCAGAAAGACTCACTGTAAGGCCTGGTTCACGTGATGTTCCGTCCTCCACCCCTGGGTTCCAGGAGCCTAACGCTTTGTCACTGGATTGTATACTGTAAACTGATACAATCACATGGATTAATCAACTTTGCTAATGGTTAAGTCTGACCTCCAGCCAGAAACTGTTCTCCGTTCATTCTGCTGTGTTCAGCTAAAGCAAAAATGAAGCAGTTATTACTAATAATGCCATGGATTGTCACGTATGAGCATTGTTGGTAGATGTGTTCTTTGTAGTATTCATTGCACTGCCAATTATATGGTGTATACTATAATGGCACGTATTTTGTTTCCAGGATGCGGCATCCCTGGGCTCACAAAAAGGGGGGATCACCAGACAGGGCTGGTTGTACAAAGGAAACATGAACAGTGCAATAAGTGTCACCATGAGGGTAAGTTTGTATAGTGTACTAGGTGAAATATTTCCTTGACCTGTGGTCTGTAGAGCGGTCCTCCACCTCTGTGCTCTCGGGAGCTAATAGAAATCTGAGTAATTACACTATTCAGTCTTTACTAAACGGACTACCGCCACTGCCAACAGCCATCATTGTAATCTCATCCGCTTTAGTTCTTCCCTATAATGAAGGGGACAAATCCTTATTGCCAGCTTGGGGTGGGCATTCCGTCACCCATTACACAGACAGGACCCAGAGTGGTTGTATCTTCCATAAGTTACCCTGATGCCGAAAAAGTAACTCCTCCTCTGTCACATGGAACACTTCACTTGATTATTACCTGTTAGGAAAGTGCACTTAATATCCTTCAGCAATAACTCTTGCAGTGCCACTTAATGGTTTCAGCACCCATAGTGTAGTGTTTGGCCTTAACAATAAGCATGCATAACATTTTTTTTTTCCCTTTTAGTCTTTCAAACGGAGGTTTTTCCACCTTATACAACTCGGTGATGGCTCGTATAACTTAAATTTCTACAAAGATGAGAAAATCTCTAAGGAGCCAAAGGGGTCAATATTCCTTGATTCCTGCATGGGTGTTGTACAGGTAAATATCACGCTGCCTCCTTGTTTTCTCTTTGTATGTTGTGTTGTAATATATGTGCACATTATGGCAGGTTTACTAGTATTGTCATCCGGGCAGGTTTTAGCACTATGGAAAAAATGTATCTTTCCTTTTTAAATGTTGCCTGCTTGTATTAACCCTTTCCAGTCCAATTTGTATCCTGGTTTTCCTAGGGGGCTTTACTCTTTTTCTGCCGTTATACATTGGTGCTATCTGCTGGCTAAAGCCAGTACTGCATGAGGTGACACGTTGAATAGGCTTCGACAGCAGAGAGGCTGGCAATATACAGTAAGAGCCCCGACGGACGTCTTCCAACATCAGAGCTGTACAGCCTTAAATCATAATGTCTTCAGAGGTCAGACAGTGGATTGGAAAGGGTTAAATGTTGCATACTTTAGGCTAGACCTGCCTCTTGTTTAGAAGACATTGATATGTGTCATCTCCAATACTTGCAACTTTTTTTTTTATTTTTATTTTTTTAACAAAATTCAGGCCTTCTGGAGGTCACTATATGTCACACTTATATGATAAAACCGAGAAACCAAAAAATTGGCAGCGCTTCCGCAGATAATGTGTGTAAACAAGCGATGCTACAGGCAGGGCCGCACTGTCTATGGCTCTGTGTAATCGACAACGGGAAAAAATGTTGAGCACTCACTGGGAACAATCGATGCAAAAATGGTGAGGATTTATTGTGTACTTTCAGATGAGGACATAGTAGCAACATTTCAGGAAAAAAGCCCTTTATTAAGCTAATGAATGGTTGTGAGGTCCATCCAATTAATGTAAGAAAAGTTACGCTCCCCTAGTGACTCCGGTCCCTGCACCCTTTGCTCCATCAGCATACAGCTCCAGCTTCTATTGCAGTGATCCCACAGTGCCTTGGCCTTTTCGTGCATTAATTGGATGGACTTCGTAAGCATTCATTAGCCTGATAAAGTGCTTTTTGCCCCAAATGTTGCTACTACGGTATGACTTCATCTGGATGGACACAATAAATCTTTACTATTTTTGCATCAATTGTTCCCAGTGCGTACTTGCAATTCTCTCACTTACATGATAGATGACACATCTAACCTGCAATAGCTTTCCACTTTTGCTCTTAGCAGTTGTGGGTCAGGACCTTACTCTTGTGAATGAAACGAGGGAACCATTACGCAATGGCTGTAACTTTTAATGACTGGCTTATGCAGATCAGCGTTCGCTAGCATGCTGTACAAGCTGCAGCTCGCCACACATGCGGAGGCGGTGCACTGCAGGTTTACACGTCTGTCACTTTTTGGTAAAATCAAAATACAGAAAAGAGGATCTTTCTATTGAAGAAAAACATAGCAGACGGCCATACTTGCTAATATATAAATACAAGGGCAGCTGAAGGCACCGCTTCCCAGCAGCAGGCAGAATGCGTATGGAGGAGCTTGCCCAGGTGCAAAATACTGATGAACTACTGGCATACCTAATATACATTAGGGACGGGGGCTCAGTATTATGTTTGCACATGGATAAGGCATGTAGAGGGTGTCAACCACATACATACATGTAGTGCACCATGCGGGCTTACAGCCTATGAGTGCCGCCATTATTTGATCCAGCGAGCTGCCCTGCACTTTATCCGTGGCGCACAATAGTAGCGACACCCCGGACTCATCCAGCATTGTAAATATGTTAAGCCTGCAGTATTTGCATGCATTCCCACCTCCAGTTTTTACCTATATTGGGTTTGCTTTGGATATACTTGACATGTGCCTTATATCCTTGTTTGACCTTCCTATTGCTGTATTTTGCTGGCACTAATTGTTGCATTTGCATCTTCTGAAGGCAGAAGATTTCTAGGTTTTCATGTGCTGCATATTTTTCTGTATAGTAATTAAAAGCCAAGTCTGCTAGGAAGAGAATCCTGTGGGCTTATGAATTATTTGGAGGAGAGGTGCAGCTCGTATCTGGCAGCCGCTTGCGTGTCTGAGAGGGAAGGTGTCCTCTGGGGATGGGAGTGTTACATTTTCTTAGCAGCATGTTCAGTTCAGGAAGTGTTTGCTGGGGTTTTTTTGCACTTGGCACTCGCTCATATTTTTAGAGTAAAATCTGAAAGAAAAAACACCTCTAACCTCACTGTGCATTCTTAATAGATTACATGCCGGCCGCGTGGGATTACTGACGCAGTAGTGAACGTTCTTCGCTGCGGATAGGTATACATTTACATGTACATTAGAGCCGGCTCATGCTGGAACATTAGTCACGTTTGCCCCCACACATTTCACATGGTATTAGGAGGACAATACAAGATGTCTCTTTCACACATTCCAAATTAATTTATTTCCCTGCCCTACTTATTAGGAATTCATGACACTTTTTATATTGCCACTTACTAGTTAACACCTCAGTGTTCATGCATACAGTCATTGAGAGGTGAGCAGTGCTGCTGATGAGATGCTGGGAATAACCCTGTAATACATCTCCTTTTATCACCTACCCACAGGATAAGAAGTCTAAAGGGGTCTCACGGCTGGGATCCTCACTGATTATGAGGACAGGGGTCTGTCCCCCATTGCCCCTTTACAGAACCCTAGACATTGAGACTCCCACCAATCAGACTCTTGTGTCCAATTTCAGTGTTCTCCAATTCTGGTCCTCACGATCCCCAAGAGATCATGTCTTCAGGGCATCCTGTAGACTTGTAGAGGACAATTGCGGCAATGTCTGACACGAATTGCATCACCTATGCAGTACTGAGAAAAGCCTGAAAGCACGACTCGATGGGGGAGTCAGTGACTGGAGTTGGGGAGACATGGCCCTAATCCATCGACTGCTGGTGCATATATAAATATGTAGCTATGTACACACCTCCCTCTCCCTATCCGTCTGTCCTATTCTTTTCTGCTATTTCTAAGAAAGCCGCCTGAAGTCAAGTGTTTTAAGCCTTTTTCACACATTGTTGCAAAGGTATTGTGCATCGGTGTCTCATTAAGATTATTCTGCAGCTACAAATAGTTGTATGTCTGGGGGGAAAAATCTAATTTATGCCATTTCTTTTAGAACAACAGAGTGCGGCGCTTTGCCTTTGAGCTGAAGATGCAAGACAAAAGCAGTTATCTACTCGCTGCAGACAGTGATGCGGAAATGGAGGAGTGGATTAGCACTCTTAATAAAATTTTGCAACTAAATTTTGAAGCTGCTATGCAAGAGAAGAGAAATGGAGAATCCCACGAAGGTCTAGTATATTTCCGTATAACACGATGGTTGTGCTTTGGATGCTTCTTAAGCCCCCCCATACCCGTTAGTTAAAAGTCTCCTGAACCCACTGACTTTGGCGGGACAGGGTGACACTCATATATATATATGTAGACTTTCCTCCAACAGATTATTTCAAGGGGAGAAGGATTGGACACGTTAAATGTCAATAAAATGATTCTTCTGTCTCTCATGGAGATAAGCTGCCGTCAGCTGTCCGCAACTGTTTTCTCCAATCTCCCTGTTAGAAAAGCAGGAATGCTTGGCCCATCTAAGCGTGTATGGGGTAGCTAGGAGAAATGG
Source organism: Eleutherodactylus coqui (assembly GCF_035609145.1). NCBI lineage: Eukaryota > Metazoa > Chordata > Amphibia > Anura > Eleutherodactylidae > Eleutherodactylus > Eleutherodactylus coqui. The sequence continues at coordinate 401,046,825 of NC_089837.1, forward strand.
TGGTCAGCCAAACAAGTGTGTGGTCGATGGCAATTGAAAGTGTATGGGCACCTCTAAGGACTATTCACATTAGGATTTTCGTATATGTCTAACGTATATGTTAAATGTTCATGAAAAGATGTGTATACCGTTCGAAGTATACCTGTACATTTGGTGCAGTGGAGAGAGGCAGAACAGAAAAGCATGGTATGCTGCACTTTTGTATTCCACAACATGTAAATGAGGTCAAGCATAGTCAATGTACTTTTGATGTAGCGCAGCCGCCTTTCAGCCGCGCTGCACTAACTACATAGCACAGCTGCTGCCATTCACTTTAAACAGCAGCCACACAATGCAGTTAGCGTAGCCACGCCGAATTGTGGCTCAGCACGACTCCTTATCCTAGTAGTACAATAACGGTATATGTTGGCACTGCTACATCTCTACATTTCATCAGTTCTAGACAATGGGTAATGGATATGACAGGACAGTTGTGTAAATGGATTCTAAAGGATCTTATTGACTTACAAGAGGTATGACAGGCTTGCTTCTTTATGTACTGCAGGGTAGTACTGCAGTGTACTACTTCCATTCTGCCTGGTAGCAGGGACCTGATGGAACAGTCTCTAGTGCCAATATGAACATAGCCATAAGCAAAAAAACGTGAATTTTATTTTCTTGAGGCCGTGCTTTGCTCATGGAGTACTGTAGATTATTTAGCATTCTCTGTCGCTCTCCACTTTCATATCATAAATGTTTTAGAACTTTCTATATTTTCACATTCCCTGAGTTTTCTATATGTAATTTTACAGATGATGAGCAGAGCAAGTTTGACACTTCATCATCTAGCATTGACAGTTACCTCCCAGAGAAGGTAGGTACTCTTCATTTATTAGGACTTAATTGGATAAATAATATCATTAATTTGGAGGATCTTGTTTTTTTGAATAGAAGGGGAAAAAAGCCTCCCAAGACGCACCTTCTACCTTGGTTTGGTGTTGCTGTCCTAAAACTGCCTCTGCACAGGATGATTATAATTATTTTGTGTTGGTGTGTACAGTAGATCACTACCATGTAAATGATTGGAGTTGCTAAATCATCAGCTACATTACACTGCATTGTGTCGTTGGACAACTACCGTATTTGTGACCCGACCAAATGACGGCAGTGTGTTTTCAAGCAGCAACTATTTAATGGTTGTGGCTCGTTGTTAATATCCATTTACACTTGAAGGTTTCCAGATGATGCTGTCATACAGTATCTGTATGATGAATCGTCCAATCTACCAGGAATCTAACACTGTGGAAGCTTTTGGGCACGTTTGACTAAGTGGGATAAAATACCGGTGAACAATTGGGAGAGGGATGAAGTCTTGCCTGTTTGCTGACGGTTCTCTTAAGTCTGTTGCCTTTCTACAGAATATCACATGTAAACACAAAGTTGTTTTTTTGTTTTTTTTTTGTAGCATGCACTGATGGAACTTTTGTACAGTAATGTGAAAAGTCGCCAGGATGTATGTATTGTACCTGCAATATAGCATTTGAACCCTTTTGTGCCATTTTGTGAAATTACGGCTTTGTCGTTTTAAAAACCCATTTTTATATCCTATTGTTGAGAAGTCCTCAGTTAATAGTTTTGTTCAGGTTCGCTATCTTTAAGGGCTCATGTCCACGGACAAAATAAGAATTAGGGCTCATGTCCACGGGGAAAATAAGAATTTCGCGCCCCATAGGGATGCATTGACCACCCGCGGGTAGATAAATACCCGCGGATGGTCAATAAAAGTGATTTTTTTTTTTAAAAATGGAGCATGAAAAAATCCGGACCATGCTCCATTTTCGTGCGGGTCTCCCACGGGGACGGCTCCCGCAGGCTTCTATGGAAGCCGTCTGGATCCGCGGGAGACCAAAATCAGAATATACTCACCTGCTCCGGATTTTCCCTTCTTCGCGGCTTCATCTTCTCTCCGTCGCGGCCGGATCTTCTTTCTTCGGGCCAGCGCATGCGCGCGGCACGCAACTGAAGTGCCGTGCACATCCGCCGGGCCGCAGAAAGAAGATCCGGCCGCGACGGAGAGAAGATGAAGCCACGACGAAGGGAAGATCCGGAGCGTGCGAGAGGTGAGTTAATACTTATTTTCAGCGCTCATGTCCGAGGGGCAGGAGGGACCCGCTACGGATTCTCCTTGGCCTGATTTTCCCCGTGGACATGAGGCCTTAGTAAGATGGTCTTTGTAATCACTCACCAATCTGGTCCTGTATTGGGGCTCACTCACACGGGCATATGTCACCCACGGATTCCGCAATACGCAGTGCTAAAAGCCCATTGAATTCTATTAAGCCACTCGCATCTACGTTTTTTTTTTTATGCACATATTAAGCACCAATATTGGCTTTGGGGATTTAACATTCGCAGCAAATACCCATAAACCTACATATTTGTTGTGCATTTTATGCATGTTATAAAGTCATGGGATACATACACTCATGGGATCCCTTACACAGAGCACACATTTATTTGTATGAGCACGGTGTAAAGCTTAATATCACCTGTGGTGGCGCTGCAGGGAAAGTGAACACTTCCTGCTATGCTTCCCCACAGATAACAGCTGATCGCTAAGTTTCCCAGCAGATGAGTCTGTGTTTTTACTAAGAGACACATAGGGGCTGTCAAAAGGGGCAAAACATTTACATCCATTAAAAGGGTTATCAAGGAACCGCCTGTTGGGATTCACTGGGGTCGTAGTGGAATGCTGCTCCGACCTCTGTGTAGTTGCCAGCGCTCGTAATTGCAAATGCAGCTCTCATTAAAATAGTACCCCAGCCTGCAGTTACAGGCGCAGATCCCATTAATTTCAATGAGAGCTGTGCTTGCAATTACAAGCCACAGCAACTACACAGGGGTCAGAGCAGCACTTACACTCTGACCCCGGTGTATTCTGGTGGCCAAAGCCTGGATAATCGCTTTAATCAGCGTTATGCTGCAATCAGTGGTAACTACATGAATGGGAATGACTGACTGATTGATTTCTTGTTTGAACAAACAAACAATGTATCTGCCAGTATCAACAAGCTGCCCAAGAGAACTCGTTTACTCACTCAAACAATAAATCATTGGGTGTGAAAAGACCCTTAAGGCCCATTTGCACTGGATGAATGTCGGGCAAACGACATACTCGCTCCCGTGATGTTACACGGGAGCGAGTATCACTAACTCTGACAGACTGGCCAGCAGGAGGCCAAGGCGGCTGGATGAGATTTTACTCCTCGCTCACTCGCCCCTCTCTCTATTCACTAACACAGCGGCCGTTCAGTACTGAGCGGCTGCTGTTTACACTGAACAGTCATTGGTCAGGATTTTATGCAGCCCGAATGATGAACATTCAGGGTAAACAGGAGCCATTCAGTACTAAACGGCCGCTGTGTAAGTGAATTGAGAGGGGCGGGGGAGAGCGAGGAGTGAAACTTCCTCCAGCCACCCCAAAAGAACTGAAAGCAGATAAGAGCCCTCGGGCTATTGGCTGCTTTCAGCTAGGGCTTCATTTGCACATTTAATTGCTCTTAAATAGCTGAGTAACTACAAAAGTTTATGCAAAATGATCGCTCAAAGCTGTCATTCAAACTGTCGTTTAAGTGATTTTTGAGCGATCATTGCTCCGTGTAAATGGGCCTTTAGGTGGTTTGGGTTTATACTTACGATGCCCATAGCATGCTATGTCTCCAGTTGGAATTCTCTATTTTCTTAATTGGATTCCACAATACGCAGTGCTAAAAGCCCATTGAATTCTATTAAGCCACTCGCATCTACGTTTTTTTTTTTCATGCACATATTAAGCACCAATATTGGCTTTGGGGATTTAACATTCGCAGCAAATACCCATAAACCTACATATTTGTTGTGCATTTTATGCATGTTATAAAGTCATGGAATACATACACTCATGGGATCCCTTACACAGAGCACACATTTATTTGTTTGAGCACGGTGTAAAGCTTAATATCACCTGTGGTGGCGCTGCAGGGAAAGTGAACACTTCCTGCTATGCTTCCCCACAGATAACAGCTGATCGCTGAGGTTCCCAGCAGATGAGTCTGTGTTTTTACTAAGAGACACATAGGGGCTGTCAAAATGGGCAAAACATTTACATCCATTAAAAGGGTTATCAAGGAACCGCCTGTTGGGATTCACTGGGGTCGGAGTGGAATGCTGCTCTGACCTCTGTGTAGTTGCCAACGCTCGTAATTGCAAATGCATCTCTCATTAAAATAGTACCCCAGCCTGCAGTTACAGGCGCAGATCCCATTAATTTAATGAGAGCTGTGCTTGCAATTACAAGCCACAGCAACTACACAGGGGTCGGAGCAGCACTTCCACTCTGACCCCGGTGTATTCTGGTGGCCAAAGCCTGGATAATCGCTTTAATCAGCGTTATGCTGCAATCAGTGGTAACTACATGAGTGGGAATGACTGACTGATTGATTTCTTGTTTGAACAAACCAACAATGTATCTGCCAGTATCAACAAGCTGCCCAAGAGAACTCGTTTGCTCACTCAAACAATAAATCATTGGGTGTGAAAAGACCCTTAAGGCCCATTTGCACTGGATGAATGTCGGGCAAACGACATACTCGCTCCCGTGCTGTTACACGGGAGCGAGTATCACTAACTCTGACAGACTGGCCAGCAGGAGGCCAAGACGGCTGGATGAGATTTTACTCCTCGCTCACTCGCCCCTCTCTCTATTCACTAACACAGCGGCCGTTCAGTACTGAGCGGCTGCTGTTTACACTGAACAGTCATTGGTCAGGATTTTATGCAGCCCGAATGATGAACATTCAGTGTAAACAGGAGCCATTCAGTACTAAACGGCCGCTGTGTAAGTGAATTGAGAGGGGCGGAGGAGAGCGAGGAGTGAAACTTCCTCCAGCCACCCCGGCCCTCCATGAGCGAGACAGCGATACTCACTCCTGTGTAACAGGACGGGAGCAAGTACATGCCGGGACGAGTGCCAGGCAATGTTTCGTCCAGTGTAAATGGGCCCTTTCAGTACACATAATCTCTTTATAGCTAATTACTGTAATTAAGCTATACATTCTCCTATATCAGAATTTCACTCCTAATCTAGATATGTTGATTATTATTTGCGCCCGCTATCATACAGATATTAGTAATCTTGCGAGCGGTTTTGTAATGTATAATGAATTTTGTCTTTTCTGGTATTCTGTCCTCAGTATGAGAATAAACTGAGAAACTTGGGTTTGTTATTAGATATTTAGTGTTCAGGAAGGAGACTACTTTCTGAGGTAATTGTTTCCAATCTCTTTCGCTGCGGAGCAGATAAATGTGGTTAATCTAAAGCGCTCTTTGTTTGTCTGAGTCTGAAACCTACTGGAAGCGTTCTGCTTGCCAGGTTCACACAGCCTCCCGTCCAACTGTGTTTCATTTCGAGGTTCCTGAGGGTTGCTGCGGACCCTATCCAGTTACAGTGCAGTAACTTCTACAGGCCACCAGTGTTCTCTGCTCACACGTCTCATCACTTTAGATGGAATTTCCTATTAATCTTCACAAGGCTTTGGCTTGTTGTGGAGCCCGGATCTGCATGGGTAGGGATTCTGATAGTAGCACTAATGGAATGAGAGATTCAGAGCAGACAACAAATCTGCAGCACTTAAATGATGGCATCTTTAGGTTAATATAGATCAGAATCTCCAGGGAATGGATCCAGGATCTTGCTAAATGCAAATTAAAAGGAGGCGGAGGGGGTTGTTACTGGAAAAGGTGTATGTGGTGAAGCTGCAGTCTATAAGATACAAGTAGGTTGATGTATTGTGAACGTCTAGAAGTAGGGTCTCTCATGGGAATTCAGAATAACATTGTCTTGCACTTACACATTTGTGAATGCAAAGAAAAGGTAAATGGTTACTGGCGCATACTAAGGAATTAGATTCCTTCCCATTGGGAACATTGGAGGTAGACATTTGACCGTTGTACAAGTAATGTCATTCAGTTCAGTATTTTGTATCCGTGTTTTGAAGTCGACATCGGGCATGAATGCGAAGAAGAGAAGCCGTAAAAATTCATATTTCCCCTACGTTTAGAATGGACTAGTGGTTTTTGCTTAAACACTGTTGCAAAATACTGATCAAACGGGCAATGTGTGAATAAAGCCTTAGGAATCAGCGGCTGTATTCTCTCCATTGATATTTGGTCCCCTCTGTAATCTCATGGTGGGTTTACAGATTGGAACATTGTTGCTGCAGTGGAATAACAATTTAACAATAACTTCAACAGCATCAGCCTTCGTGTCCTTTTGGCGGCCAGCTCATCTTTTGCCACTGATCTGTCCAGGCATTATAGATTTTTCTAGCAATGCTGTTCGCATTACATGGCCAAAATATGTGAGCCTGAGGCTGGTCATCTTGCCCTCCAGTGATATATCAGGTCTTATACGTTACTCTGTTACTCTTGCCGTCCAGGACATACACAGCAGCTTTCACCAGCACCACAGCTCAAACGCATCAATCCTCCTTCTATCAGCTTTTTTCACAGTCCAGCTTTCACATCTATACATGGCTATGGGGAAACCGGTGGTTTGCACTATCCTGCATTTAGTTGCTATACCGATATCCCTACTTTTCCAGATTTTGTCCATGTTTAGCATTGCCCTTTGTCCCAATGCTATCCTACGTCTTATCTCTGGCATAGATTCTCCAGCCGGGTCAATTTTTAAACTGCCTTTAGATACAGTAATTCTGTTCTGCTTTTTTCATATTTAACATAGCATCCTTAAGGTGTCCGATAATCTCAAGTTGTTTCATGTATTGATGCGCTCTTTCTCTGAATGTTATCATTTCCATTTGTTGCCCATGATAAAGTACAGTGAAGTGTTCTATAATCCTCTTAAGATATGGCAGAAATGGGCATGGGAAGTTTCTACTTTGAAAATTAGCAAGTAAAATGTCTGAATTTCCTTGATAAGCTTCCCACTGACAATACTCACAAACTGTGCCAACTATTTTTTTCTCGATCGCTTGCTGGTGACTTTTCTTTTTCTGCTATGATTGAGATGCTTAATAAGGGCACTGAAGGGCACAGATGCATTTTATCTGTAGAAATGTTTGTTTTTTTTTTTGCTCATACATATTAAACTAAAATTGATGAAAATGGATGATTTCAGCCAAAAGAATCATTTGTCAGGAGAAACCTAACTATCAATGATCGTTTTAGCCAACTGATGACTCTGTCCTCCTCTTGAAAGAAGTTGGCCACATCTAAACTTTCATCTAATGGACAAAGTGAAGATCTTTAGCCCATGAACGATCTTTCATTGAAAGAATGCTCCCAGAGAGATTGTTCATCCATCACCCAGTGTCATTGAACATGTATGGCCACTTTGAACAACTGTACTGACCAATATAGACCAAATTGGCCAACAACTGCTGCAGAAACAATAGCCCGGCAAGCAGCCTCCTTCTATCTACTGTGTATGGCCCACGGAAGTGTTGTGTATGCAAGGCAAAACAATGCAAGAGTTCGGTGCCTCTGTTGATTTTGGGACTGAATTTCATGACCCCGAATTGATTTTGTTAGAACTGCACATTCTTTGAAAAAGTTTTCAGCCTTTTGCATACTTAAAGCGGTTTAGAAACATCACTTTGTAAAATAAATGATTGTTCACAGCCAGCAACGTGAACAGTAGGTTTCATACTGATTGCCACATCCAGTGACATTGGTGGGGGTGTTGTCACATTGGTGGGTGTGTTGGCACATTGGTATTCTAGATTTGTATACATTTTATACATGGTATGCAGGATAGGGTGTTTGGATTGACCGTGAAAAATCTTAATAAACGGCCATTTTTGATATTTGATTACAGTGCTGATATATTGTGTTCATTGTCTGGATGTAGCAATGAGTTTAGATCTAGTCTCTCCAATCGATCCTTTGCCATTTTTAACGAGCACTGATTGACAACATATCAAGTCGATCGGCGCTCTTTTTATTGTTCACATGAAGGAGAGGATCTCTGGGATGTGGACAAATGATCCTTAATACAGTCCTTTATGCCATAATGATTTCTTTCTTTGGCAGCATGTCTTCCCTGATGACAATCGAACTGTGCTGTCGAAAAGCGAGCATTTTTAGGCCAGCATGAAAAATCCAATCAGCCCACAAATATGCATTTGCTTGTTTATCGCCTACTTGGGGGCATATTCACACAGGCCAATGATCAGGCAAATGAACTTTTTTTTTTTTTTTTTTTACAAATGTTTGCATCCAAACATTGGTCTATGTAAAAGAGCGTTCACAGGGAATATCTTGCCTATAGCATTTATTTATTCATTTTTACTCATTTAAGCGCAGATACGAAAACATTTTTTTCCAATAGCAATTGGAGATATATTTTATACAACCACATGAACCATAGGAACCTGCAGTGTGGTGATGACTGACGCGTATAAGCGTGTTCTGGGCATGTTCTATGACCTCTGCAGAGGTCATTGTATAAGGAAGAGAGTAGATGAGCTATGGTCACTGGCGTAACTATAAGGGATGCAGGAGATGCTGTTGCACCCGGGCTCAGGAGCCTTAGGGGGCCCATAGGGCCTCTCCTCTCCATATAGAAAGCCCAGTGCTATGAATAAAGCATTATAGTTGGGGGTCCTGCTACAAGTTTTGTATTGGGGCACAGGAGCTTCAAGTTACGCCTCTGGCTATGGCCATCAGCAGTTGTGAATGGTGGATCCTGCACTATCTGTATTCAGAAGACCATCTTCTTATCCAGTTTAAATTTCTTGTGACAGATTTTTAATTCCACCACATATAATGCATTCCAGCCATCTGCTTAAAAGGGAACCTCTGAACAGCACCATAAACTAAGTTATGCCGCTATTTGGGGAAATGATGAAAGCTGGGAGGTGTATGTATTTATTTTTTGTATTCCCGTGCTGCCCATCGGTGAAGTCTGACTTTTTTCACACCCCTGTGCATGCACACTCCCATAAGATGCTTCACGGACTAGGTGTTAATATGCATTATAATCCAGCCTGTGATGATATGACTGCTGAGAAGTGGCCACATATTACTGCTAAATTTCAGGATGTTTTTTAAAAAGGAACTGCCGTAGGAACTTTGACAACAGTCATTGGGGCAGCTCCCCAACACTTCTCACTACTTGGTTTGGCTACATTGACACGTTTGCACTTCAAACACAGACAGTGCTTAGATCAACTTTCTGTGTTAAGAGATTTTTAAGAATTTAATCATCGTTCATATATTAAACTTAAGCATTTCAGGGTAAAACCTAGACCTCTGTAAGGTGTACCTCTGTTGGGATTTTATACTGCCTGTGGCGTTGGCAGCATAGATCTTCTGATAGGTTCTCTTTAAGTACAATATTACAACTTGGAAATCGTAGTGAAAAATTCATACAGAATGGTTTTGTCAATCATGGGACATTTGAGAAGGTGGCTGCTATTGTAATATGCATTAAACAATTTTTACTTAAGGCCCATTTACATGGAGCGGCGATCGCTCAAAAATCACTAAAAAGCGATCATTTGAGCGATAATCGTTGCGTCTAAACACGCGACCATCGTGCACTTTTCGTGCACTGCTAGCTGATCTTTAAATTCAGTCCAACCTAAATCGTGATTCAGCCTTATCAGCAGTTCCCCACAGATAGTGCTGATAGCATTGTTTCCCGCTGGAGAACAAAAGAACTGAAAGCAGATAAGAGCCCTCAGGCTATTGGCTGCTTTCAGCTAGGGCTTCATTTGCACATTTAATTGCTCTTAAATAGCTGAGTAACTACAAAAGTTTATGCAAAATGATCGCTCAAAGCTGTCATTCAAACTGTCGTTTAAGTGATTTTTGAGCGATCATTGCTCCGTGTAAATGGCCCTTTAGGTGGTTTGGGTTTATACTTACGATGCCCATAGCATGCTATGTCTCCAGTTGGAATTTTCTATTTTCTTAATAATTGGACCCATTGAAGCTACTGACTTCACACATTTAAAGGCCTGTTTAGACACACAGATGATCGCTCAAAAGATGGCTTTTAAGGGATCATTTTGCATAATCTGCTAATTGGTACTAATGCCTATTAGTACCAATTAGCAGTGTGTGAGACATAAATTCTCTTTGTTATGCCGGCGGGGCTAATAGCTGAGACAATACAATCAGCTGTTATCAGCAGTTCCCGGGCAGAGCACAGCGTGCGGTCCGTCTCATCAGCTGTTTTGTTGAACGACTGATTTCAAGCCGAACCAAGGACCAGCGTTCGGCAGAAAACTGACAGATGGGCACATTTACACGTAACGATTATCACTCAAAAGACTGCTTTTGAGCGATAATTGTTGTGTCTTAATGGGCGTTTAGACATTGGTGAGTTGGCCATAGATGGTTATCGTCCAGAAGCCATCTTCTCGGGCCATTGACCTGCCCAGTTAGCTCTGCAAGATAGACATATTATATCTATTAAGGGGGTTATCTTTTGAACATACAAGTCAAATATCCAACCTGTTCAATTCCTATTTTTGTAGACTTCGTTGGCATTTCGAGTGCCGAGATCTAATGCTATAGCCTGCTTCAAGTGTGTGCTTTTAGAGGACAAATAACAATGTGGTTAAGAGCAGGTTTTCTCAGACCTAGAGATCTTTTGGCTTTTCTGATAGCTTTTGTCTGCTGATTGAAAGCCCTTGCGTAACACTGTTGAAGAGAATGTTGTGAAGTAAACCAAGGAAGACTGCCATATAGTTTACGTCAAAACATTCAAGATGTAATGGAACGGTCTAAGATAAATATTGCTTGTGTTGAAACATGAAGATAGGAGGCTGTCGCTGTGATGGCTAATATAACAGAACAGAAAGGCTTTCAGACAGCCAAAATACCCCCAGGCTGCAGGAATAGACTCTGTAATGATGATATGGGATTTCCTACACATCTTTCTCTGTTTAAATCCACATATTAGACAGTTGAATTCCACTCGGGTTTTGTCAGACATTTATGTGAAGGTTGGAATGTAAAAGTGTATGCGGCTGAGAACTTAGTCTGGTAGACTTCACCTTACGTTACACTAACCAATCAAAGGAAAATATCTTCTGAATTTTAGAAATCAGTAGGCATCCTCAACTATTTTTGATAAAAGTTAAATATAATTTTAAAGAGACGTTTAGGTAAATTGGGTTGCATAAGATTACAAAAAGTTGGTGACTTTTTCTTTCAGAAATGGTAAAACTCTTGTTGAATGGTTGTGTGTGGTATTGCAGGCCAACCCTATGGAAAGAAAGTAAACAACCATATTCTTAAGGCCCATTTAGACACAACGATTATAGCTCAAAAGATGTCTTTTGAGCGATAATCGTTGTCATTTACAGGGCAAGATGATCACTCAAACGGTGAGCGATCACCTTATGCTCCAGCTGCTCCCCGCTCCGAGCGCCCGGCTGTTATACAGCTGGGCGCTCTAAGCGGTGGATGCAGAAGACAAGTGGAGGAGAGAAACTGAAATCAAACTGATCTGTTTTTTTCCCTGTTTATCTTAATGGAATTTAAAAGGAAAGGAACCAGAAAAGCTTCCGTTTGCTTTAGTTCTATCCGTTTTTTTTTGTTAGTTTTTATTTTTTTTGGAAGGAAAAATAAAGTTGCAGACTGCGCTATTTTTACGTCCATTAAACCTGAAGCCTGATTGAATGGAAGTAAACAGAAGCCTTTTTTGCTTTCCATTGTTTTTTTTTTGTTTTTTTTTATGCCATTGAAATTGATGGGAGAAAAAATGGATAATTGTTTTTCAGTTGGATTTCAGCTTCTCTCCTCCAGAAAACATAGCAGAGAGATGGACACCCTGAGCAGAGCCGTAATGCGGGTGTGAGAGCAGCCTATTGCCCCATTTAGATGGGACGAGTGTCGGGTAACCATGCCTGACAATGCGTCCCAGTAATGCTTGCTCCTATGCTGTTACACAGGAGCGAGTATCACTGGCATCACTCACAGCGTTGCCTGCATGGATGGCGAGCAGAACGTGGAGCGTTCTCCGTCTGCCCGCCTCCATTCACTGTAAGCACTGTATATACTGAACAGCACGTCGTTCAGTTTTCTGCATGTAAATGGGCCTCAACTAAATTCTTGAACTGATGAAAGAGATTGTATTGAATCCATAGAGGTGAAGATTATCCCTCTGGAGGGCAGCTTTTTCTTCACCTCTACAACCACCTCTAGCTTTCCTGACGGTGCACTTGCACAAAATGATTTCATATACTCTGTGGTTTATCCTCGTGTTGTTTCTTACCACCCAGGTACTTCAGCTGACTCATAACTCTGCACCACTTCCCTACCAAAACCCTGGTTCAAAGGTTCACATATTGCACTTGTGGTTAAGCTAATGCTGGAAGTGTAGCACTGCAGTCATCGACTTTGGTTTGGACAGGACTTCCACATCTGGAATTATGCGAAACTTTCCATTGTGGCATGACCGTGTTTTAATTGTACAAAATTAAAAACACTATTCTGTATACTTCTGAACACGCAAAAACCTGTTCAATTATGGTCTGGCAAACGTGAGCATTGCCGGAAGGCTTAATGAATAGCAGAAGTATAGAAAGTACTTTCAATTTATTGATGGATATGATCCTAATTCTCTTTCAATTACCCCCAGCCATTCCTAGCAATAATGTTGTAGCTCTGCTTTGTAAAACAATACATTTGTTACAGTTTTCATTGTTCTATGAACAGGTAGAGGCAGGATTCAGAGTACACGATAAACTCACAATATCAATCTGGATATCGGACGCCTCAGTGCTTCTGGTACGACTAGAGCTGCGCTGCTATCTAGAGTGACATGCCGCCTTTTATCCCGTGATCCCTTATTTTTTATTACGCACAAGTTGGTCTGTCCTCAGAAAGCCACATCTGCTCAATGGACATCTTCAGGAAGCCCTACTCATGGAAGCGGTGCCGTTATCTATATCGGCTTTTGTACCTGTTGTAAGAAATCCGTTATGAGTGGCCACTGGGAGACTTCATGGCAGACTGTTGGAAAGTATGTCTGGCAGGGAAAGGGTGTTTGTCCATTAATTACAAGACACCTGAGAGGGTGTGCCTCTGAGAGAGACGTTGCTAAGTTTTGAGTGGCTCAGACTATCTGAAAGAGACGTATGCTGAAGAAGTGTAACAGGGTGTGATAGCCCCTATGTTGACAATAAAAGACTTCATATTAATGTCATTGTGGCCTGGCTTATAGAGAAATAGATGCTGCTTTCCAAGAGGCTTGACAGGGGAGGACGCCCTATTGTTGACACCGTAATGGTACAGACTGCTGACGTTATGGCATTGGGTCTGATAGGGTAATACTTGTTACTTTGGAGGCCAGACTGCAAGGTGTTTGTTTTAATGTTGTGCCCTATGAAAATCTTTAATACAGTGTGAATATTGCTCTGATCTGCTGAAGTGAAGCAATAAAAGGCTAGTGAATCCAGTTTTTAAAGGGATTCTGTCACTAGGTTCATGAAGTTTGACTCTGAGCTCCGAGTCACGGAGGTGAGCTGTGTCGGCTTCTCGCATCATGTAGATGGACAGCTCTCTTCCGTTTTGTGTCACCCTTCAAGCTGCAGGCAGAGAGAAGTCATTGTGACCCACCTCAATGACTTGGAGCTTAGTAATGAGTGAAACATCCCGAACCTGGTGACAGAATCCCTTTAAAGAAAAGCTATGTCCTAGGTAGGAGTTCCTGGAGTATTGCCATCCATCTTATGTGAAACGTTGGCAGTCTGAGTGTGACAGACCCCCACCTTATGAAGATATCCAAATACTCATTATGATTGATCAATCTATAATTAACAAATGCAACACGTCTGGATCACAGCATTATAAAGGGATATCACTTTTAGTGATATAGCTCTATGGATCAGATTAGAGCCAGTTGATTTCTTATTTTAGTGTGTTCATTGAACAAATATATGAAATTTGGTAACAGTTTTTGATCCAGTTTTGGACCTTCGCTATATTTTTGATATCTGTAGAATATTCTGGTACTACAGATTATATGCTATCATATTGGGCACTTGGCTCAGTATCATAACCACTGACTGACAAAAGGTGCTCTTGGGTCTGATGATCAAGTTGAAGGATTACATGCTGGCAGATGCAGTCAGAAGATAAACAGTCCCTGAAAGGCAGTTATCTTCTGACCACAGAAATAAGGTTCAGTGGTGCCCGGAAGTAATTTGGAGAATGCAATATACTGTATAAATTTGATTTGATTGTTCTGTGTTCAGAAATTAAGTGCATTGACCACATAATCTGCTAGCTAACTCTTCTACAGGATGCACATGACAACTCTCTTAAAAAGAACCTGTCACGTCCTCCTAGCACCATAAACTAAGTTCTAGTACTGTTAGAGGACGTGTCTCGAAGACGGGGGATGTATTTTTTTTTTTTATTCGCCCACTTCTGCAATCCAGTGGTGTTCCCCTCTGAATAAGGCATGATATGAAAATCTGACTCTCTTCAGAGACTAGTGTACATACTCTTCTCTATACGTCTATGGGAGCGCGCACTCATGGGACTCTGGGACTCTAAAAAGAGTCCGACTTTCATGTTGCGCGCTAACTAAAGAGGGTGACACCACTGGATCATGGGAGGAAGTGAGTTTTAAAGATATGTTTTCTAACAGCACCACTTTGTGTGATTTATGAAAAAGTGCGTGGGGGGGGGGGGGGGGGGGTTGTAAATTAATAAATATAGTGTGCAATATTTTTATATCCACTTCATTGTTACAGAGTGGAAGAGAAACAGAAGCCAAATTGAAAAACGAAAGCAGAGTGAAACTTTTTGCCTTGGACTCGGATACTCAGGTAATACCATATTAAAAACACCCCATACAGTGGGGCAAATTTACTATTACAAATGTCCCAGTTTTGTGGTGCAAATTATATCACAAAGCATGCTTTGTACCACATTTATGTGTGTTAGATACTTTTCATTGCATTAGAAAAAGGGCATGGATTCACGGTAAGATATGTGGTTTCTAATAAAGGGCTGGGGCCATAACGTGACACCGTGTACCAGAATTTTGGGCAAAAACTGTCAGAAGTGGCTAAACCAACTAATCAATAAGACCTAACCAGTCAGATTAGAGGTGTCAATAGGTGGTTCTGATTCATCCAACATGAGCCACTGTGATAAATCTGCCACATAACACTGTTTAACTGCTAGGCCTCTTTTGTACATCTGCCCCAGTATGTGATCGAACGTTGTTTGCCAATACTTGATGTAACCCATATCGTTTTCCTATGCTTTGATTGATCTAAAGAATTGTATGTAAATTTGGTTAGAAGTCTTATTACCTTGGGCAAGAGTTTACACTTGTGGCTTTGGCTCCATTTAGGCTGGGTTCACGTGGGGTGGAATTTCCGTGCAGACTTTCTGCATGAAAATTCCACCGGCAATCTTAAGCCTGAGATTAAGCAGCAAAGTGGACGAAATTCGCAAAACTCTCGTCCACGCTGTGGACAGTCCGTTGCAGAAACTGACATGCTGTGCGGAATCAAATCCGCGCCATGTCAATTGTAGCGCCGTTTCCGCTGCCGCCTCTCTCCTCTCTATGGGGGAGAGATGGCCACAGCGGAATACAGGTGGTCAAGCCGCTTCAAACCCGCACCGAACGGCACGGGTTTTCAAGTTGCCTTTCTGTTGCGGAAATCTTCCGGAATCTTGCTG
The DNA here is from genome assembly GCF_035609145.1 of Eleutherodactylus coqui. Lineage (NCBI taxonomy): Eukaryota > Metazoa > Chordata > Amphibia > Anura > Eleutherodactylidae > Eleutherodactylus > Eleutherodactylus coqui. The sequence goes on from NC_089837.1 coordinate 401,062,521, forward strand.
AATTTCCGTGCAGTGCCTCTTTGGACATTTCACGAAATTTCCGCAAGATTTACATCCCGTGTGAACCCAGCCTTACTGTACACCGGATGGCTAAGTTATTAGAGACACAGACCTTTCACAATTTGATTTTCCCTGTATGGCAATTAGGCACAGAGTGCAGCATAAAATAAAGTGGGCAAGTTTTCTTTGGTTCAGTTTGTGTGAGTCCATATTAGAATGGGATAATCAAGTGAACTGAGTGATTCAAATGAGGCCTGGTCATCTGTAGTAGACTAGCCAGACATAGTGGCAAAAACTGTCAGAATGTTGAGGTTTTCTCGTGTAACGGTGTTTAGAGTATACGGAGAATGGTGTAGTTTGAGGAAAAACTACTGACGGTGATTCTTTGAACGAAAAAAACTCCTCAACGAAAGGCGTCAGAGTAGTTAATCACAAATGGGTGGTGTACAGTCAAGCAAATTGCAGCCAAATACAATGCTTGTGCTCCAACTAATGTGTCCACATGCACAACTCGTTGTTTCTTCACCTTCATGGAGGGTGATAATAGACAACCCGTTTGAGAAAGGCAAAACTCCAGTGGGCAGAAAAGAGCAAAAATGTGATCACTGAGCAGATTTCTATTGCACGATGCTGATGGGAAGGGCCAATATACCTGCAGAACAATTTCAACACCTAGTAGAATTTGTCACAACGAATTGCTGCTGTTCTGAAGGTCAAAGGAGGTCCAATGCGCTTCTAGATAGGGGACTCTGATAAAGTTACCATTCAGTGTTATAGCTTTTTTGTAATTGCTTAAAAGTACAGTAATCTGATCCCCGAGCGAACATTGCTGTGCACAGTCTCTGCATGTACCGATACAGCTTAGGAATAACCATGGTCATACTATTACCTATTGAGTAGACCCTGTGCCCCTTTCTCCTGTATTGTACTATTCACTTGGCATCTCTTTTCTGTCTTTAGAAACTTGACTTTTCAGGAATTGAACCAGAGACAAAACCCTTCGAGGAGAAATTTGGGAAAAGGATATTAGTGAAGTGCAATGATTTATCTTTCAATCTTCAGTGCTGCGTGGCAGAAAATGAAGAAGGGCCAACAACAAATGTAAGGTTTTGTTCTGGTTTTCCTCTAAGCATTAATTTAATATTTTTCTGTAGATTTTGTCATTCATTTCATAAAGGGATAATGAAAATCTATGTATACTTCAGCCAACAAAAATGATCATCAGCTTAGATAATGTTATGAAAATGTTATCTCAGGACTTGCAGAATGCGTGGAGAATTGAAATGGTCAGAGCTTGCATTCAGGCTGCTCTTGGCCTTAAAGCAGTAAGCGTGCTCGGCCGTTTTGTAATTCCTATAGAAATGAATGGAGAGTGTTAAACACATGAGCAGCCACCACTTTGGTAATTCTCCACCTGAATGCGACAAAATGGGAAAGTTCCCGGAGGACCCTTGTTCTCGAACAGAGAGGCAAATCCCATCTCTGGCACCTGCATATATCATACATTTACGTCATCACTGTTGATCAGCAACTCATCAACACTGATCAGCACTTGTGCACATTAGAATAAATTTCAGTCCCTTGGCATGACTAGAGAAAATGATTAAGAGGGTTGACTCCCCAGTTTTATAGAACAAGTGTGTGACTGTTTTTAATTACATATTATATACTACTGTGATTATTGCAAACTCCGGTGAGATCATTAACAGCTACTAATAGGTTGTTTGTCTATTAGCTCAGGCGATGTAATAAACTCTTGCGGTAAAGGATTGGGCATGTTTAGAATTCATCCTCTCCCATACAGTTTGTATTCTCAGCAGGCCCTGTTGAAATTAAGAGGATTTCCTGGCAATTTGATTTCAGTGGTTTTCTTTATAGGGGATCCATACCAAGGGCTAATTAATCGCTAGTTGGTATGTTTTCAGGTGGTCAAATTAAGAGTTAATGCTTGAGCATGAGGAAGCTGACAAATTGCACACAAGATTCAATATGATAGTCAAGGCCCTTTTACACACGATTATCGCTCAAAATTCACACAAAAGCCATCTTTTGAGCGATAATCGTTGTGTGTAAATGTGCCCATCTTTCACTTTTCTGCCGAACGATGATGTTCAGTTCGACATAAAATCCATCGTTCGCAGAAGAGCTGATAAGAAGGACCGCACACTGTGTTCTGCCCGGAGAGTGCTAATTACTATGTCTCAGCTGTCAGCCCCGTGGCAGAACAAAGGGAATATATTCAGAGAACAGACCACCTGCTAATAGACATTAGTACCAATTAGTAGTTTATGCAAAATGATCAAAAGCTATCTTTTGAAAAATCATCTTTGTGTGTAAGTGCGCCTTAAGTCATCTGCTTTATTAGTCAATCTGCAGAGATATTTTATACAAAGACATTTGAAATGGGGCTAGAAGAAGCCTCACTTGTAATAATTATAACTTATTATAGTTCATTAATTATCATTGGCTATTAATAAGTCCACAAGTGTTGGGGTGACGTCTATTTAGAGGCAGAAGTTCTCAGGCCTTTTGAAGCTGTTTCTCATGAGACATGGCCTTGGAAAACTGCATTGCATACCTGTGATAGAAACAATAATATGTCCTAAAGGAAAGACAAAGGAAGAGCAGGTTACAAGAGAAAATGGAGAATGGAAAATCTTATAGCTTCTCTCACAAAACACTTCGTGTGAAAATTGTGTCTGTAAGCAGCTACAAAATGTAGATGAGAGCTGGGAGCTGCTGCACAGACAGACTGCCTTGAATAGAATTCATCGGAACCAGACATATCCATGCCTCCGCTCCTGAAGCTGCTCTGATGGCTCTTCCATCCACATATCGGAGTGATTTGCAAAAGCAGAGTTTTAACCCTTTCCAATCCACTGTCTGACATCTAAAGACATTATGATTTAAGGCTGTACAGCTCCGATGTTGTAAGACGTCCGTCAGGGTTTCTCTTACTGTATATTGCCAGCCTCTCTGCTGTCGGAGCCTATCCAACATGTCACCTCATGCAGTACTGGCTTTAGCCAGCATATAGCGCCATTGTATAACAGCAGAAAAAGAGTAAGCCTCCTAGGAAAATTAGGATATAAATTGGATTGGAAAGGGTTAAGAGAATGTGTATTACAAAGTGGTGATTTGGTGGTGAAACTTTGTAACCTATATTAACAGTAGCACTGAACCCCTTTAAATGGACCATTCAGATGTGGTTATATATTGCTGGTTGGTTTCTATTGTGGTTAGTTTTTAAGGATGATTTATTTAGGGATTTGTGTATTTTTGTTTAAAAAAGGTGGTGGGTATTCAATTTTTTTAAATTAACTGTGTTGATAAACTTTGTAAGTGTGTCTGCACTCAAATTCTGGGATTTTTTGTAACCCTCTATGGGTGTTCTTTCATGCAGCTTTCTAACATTGAGTCCTCCTACAGTATGTATGAAGACGTGGAAGTGTGTGTAGATGTCAGGTCCGAGTCGCCATGAAATTATTATTAAGGATGGTTTTGCTTTTATAGAGCAGAAACATCACTTTTTGTTGCACTGTGTCCTCAGTGGACCCATCAGATCAGACCTGGAAGTGAAGTTATTGGTTAAGTGGATATTTATCTGATGGGTTGCTGACATGAACCATGTTAACCACAGAGGCTGCTCTTCAGAAGTCATTACTGAGTGTAAGCCTATCCTGTACGGCACGATCTGTATATTTTGCAGGCTCTACTGTTTGACTTAAAAAAATGATGCTTAACTAAGCTATAACTTGCTGAGCAACACCGTATGTTCAAACGGTTCGGTTTAGCTGGCCGTACATTTCAGATTTGGCCAACAGCTGTTCCTCCCAGTATCACCCCCATACACTCATACTGTATTCTGAATCACAGAGGGAAGCAACACAATTATCCAGTACTTACTTCTAGTCTTAGTAATTAAAGGGGCTGTTTGGAGTTTTATTATTGATAACCTATGCTAAGGATAGATCAGTGGAGGTCCACCACTCAGGGCTCCAATCAACTGATCAAGGATGCAACGCTCTTTCTTCTGTCGAAAAGCGAGACAGCTGGACGCCCTGCGCTATTAGGTTCTATTTCTCTTGTCAATCACGCCATGTATTTCTTTGGAAACTTTTAACAAACCATACAATCAGAATGGAGCTATGGTTGGCCTCTCGGCTATGGCCTGACAAGGGTCAAATAGTAACGCCACCCACTGTGGCACCTGACCGCTTGACCTAGCAGTCTTTTTGCTATTTAAACATGCTTTGTTCTGTGTATTTAATAAGGACATAGTATCAGTACAGGCAGGAAATGTGTTGTCCATGGTTCGCCTGTCAAAATAAAGATAGTTTTATACCTTCCATATTTGACATATCTTCCTGATTATGCTCCTGCCAGTATTTATTTCCCTTCTACTAGCGTTATATAACATGTAACACAGTCGTCTATTTAACAGATACGGCGTAAGCTTTTCAATAGCTTTTGTGATGTATCTGTAAAACGGATACTATTATGGCCTATGGGTGACAAATGCATTAAACAAACAGCAGTGACATACAGGCTTTCATTGCATCTCTTCATCTAACTGATATGTTTTTTGCAGGATGCCATTATATCCTATGGGTGGCATCCGTCACAGCCTCCCTTACTTGTATACATTTAACACAGTGTGAATAGAGCTCTTGTCTGCATTTTCTTTATTGCTGTTTGACTCTTCGCTTTTCTTCCTGCTCAGGTGGAACCCTTCTTTGTCACGTTATCTCTGTTTGACATCAAGACCAACAAAAAGATCTCTGCAGACTTTCCTGTGGACTTGAACCATGCCTCTGTGAGGCAAATGATTCCTCCTCCCTCTCAGCAGCTTCTAAATGGCAGCGGGGACTTTGGACGCAGAATTCTGGGGTCTGTGCAGGAGTCAATGCTGCAGTACCCCAAACAGGTATTGATGAGTCTGTTTAGGAGTTAGATATCTCTGCTAAATTAAATGCATTTCAATAATTCAGGCTTGATGTGTATTTGTGGCGGAGGGGGAAATGGTAATGCAGCCTAAGACGTACCTGAATAATTGACGAATCTTTGCATTCCAAATGCTGTGCAGCGCTGAGTGCTCCCTCTTTGTTGCTCAGTAAATTGCTGCATGATCTGAAGAAGTAATATGATGGAAAATAAGTGCTGATTGCCTTGTGGGAGGAAGCGTCTTTCAGATTATAATGTTTTCATTTGTTCTAATGCCACAGGTTGTTCTACCTTTTCATATATTTTCCAGCTAGGACATTGGGTGTCTAATATAATCTCTCTTCCATCTGTGCTCCCCGCTGCCATGAATCTGGAGAAGGCAGTGTGTTTATTCTCTACAGTACAATGTAGCTTGAATGTAATCAGGAATGTATTATGTATTAGATCCATTGTATTTGCTCCTTCACCTGCTCTTAGGAGAGATGCAATGATGTCTGATCTCTAAATGCTGTTATTGAAATGGAGCTTTATAAGCTCTCCTACTGTGAACTAAAATTGGTTGAGAATGTTGACATCCTCGTCAAAATAATACCAGGAAATCACAACTGATTATCATAGTGTCATGGTAGATGAAAGGGAAGGAGTAATCAGATAAGGATCATAGCAGACTGCTGTGTCCTCATGCTGGGGCATAGCTAGAAGAGGGAGGGCAGGCGGGGTATGTGCCCTGAGCGCAATTAGGAAGGAAGGCTGCATACTCCCAACACAAAACAGCTGATGGCTTCTCCTGACCTGTAGCCCTGAGCCTGCCCCGGCATAGTCATACAGGAGAAAAAGTGCTGCACCGCGCTCTGCAACATTTAACAGCTGACCTCTGCAGCCCCTAAGCCCAGCATAGTCACAGAGAAGAGTGGCGCTGTGCTACCTCCAACATTAAGCAGCTGATTGTTGCTGCTGACCTGCAGCTGTGCAAGCCCAACACGGTGTGCCTCTCTGTACTGTTGGAGGTCGGGGCTCTTCTGTGTTACTTTAGCTGAGCTCTTGGGTTGCAGGTCAGTAGCAGCAAACAGCTGTTTTGAATGGCCACTAGACTCCTTACTTTGGATGACTAAATGTCTCTTACTAGAAGTAGAATGTATAGAGGAGATCCTGACTCTACCTTCCACTTCTCCTCCACTTGAGTCCTGTGGTGGTGACATGAGGTCACCTCTGTGCCTGCTCTTCTACCTGCTTTGCTATACATTTGTTGACACCATTCTCAGTGAGTCATTTTCCGGACCTGACTGGTCTTTTTCTAAGTTGGGTTTATTGGACCCTCACCCTTTGGACACAGGGGACTCACAAAGATAAATGGAACCTGTCACCACCTATGAGCACCACAAACTGAGTTATGGTGCTCATAGGGCAGCTTCTGAGGAGTTCGGGGATGTAATTTAAACTTCAGATGGAGAGGGGGGAGGCAAACTAAATAAGCCCGGGTGCCTGTGATGCTTGGTTTGTACACCATTATTTTGGATGTCTCTTATTAAACCCAATAACAAAAAAAAGTATATGTTTACCCATAATGTTGTATATTGGCGGCTTCCAAACTCCTTGCCACCTCAGGAATCCAAAATCCTGAAACTCTATGCTATTCAGTGGTGTCATAGAGCTTAGTCTATATATTGACCAGTATACAGTGACGGTACATACTGTAGCTGCTATGAGAGTCACAAGCCAACTTGTTCTCGTTCAGTATTGGTTGGTCATTTGCACAGAAGGGTGGGCTATAAAATCATTTGCCCTCCTTCCTTTCTGCCCTCTTGGTGGTAAAGGTTGTTGTGTGCTTGTTCTATTCAAAAAGATCTAATAGCCGATTAAATCTAATATGAAAACTAACAAGGTCCTAATCAGGTAATATGCACTATAATTACTGTTTCTAACTTACATTTTTACCATTTAGGGTATATTTTCTGTAACGTGTCCCCATCCTGATATCTTCCTTGTGGCAAGGATAGAAAAGGTTCTTCAGGGCAGCATTACTCATTGTGCTGAACCTTACATGAAGAGCACAGACTCGGCCAAGGTATGCTTTGATGACATGCAATGTATGGAACCACAGTCATGGCTTTTAACCAGCTCTGAAAAACGTTTATATTCAAGGGATTTTCCACACAAATGCTAATGATAATCTACCTTCAAAATAGGTCATCAATAATTGATCTGCTGGGGTCTGCCAGTTGAGAACTCAGCCAATCAGCTGATTGAGCACATGCTATCAAGGCCACGACACACAGGGCTCGGAGGGGAAGCAGTTAGCGTCGACCTTTGTGTAGTGGCTAGCGCTTGTCATTGCAGCTCTCATTTAAATCGATCTAAGTAGTTTCTGTTTATTTTAAGCTGAAAGGTTAATAAAAATCCTTATAGATTATGCGCATATTATGTTGAAATGCTCAGATACTCCACCCTCCTCTTCTACAGTCTGGAATGCTGTTAATGATGCAAGGTCTGTCACATTGCAGTACATTTTGTCAAGAAGCCAAATTAGCTTCATAAGTCACCAAAGTAAAATTCATGAAGGCATTTAGAATTTTGAGAACTCTTAGAATACAAGTGTACAGTATCCTCAGTAGGAATTGCTAAATGCTGGGTTAATACGTCCTCAAGATCTTCTCTTCTGTGTCTGTAAATGAGAACAGGGTGTTGAAGAAATTGTTGGGACAAGTAAACAGCTTTATCCAGAAATCTTCATCTGTTTCCCATCTAGCCATGCTGAAAATGGGGATGTCAGTGGGGAATTACATACATGTTCACACAGTGAAAGCTGTCCGTAACTGGTTGGGGGAAGAGTGTAGTGGAGTGTGTTCAGGCAGGAAAATCCAGCCATTCAGCATGGACATTTCACTGGTAAACCCCCTGTATTAGTGAAGAACATGCAGTGATTGGCTGTCTGGTAGCGCCTCTCTACAGTACAGTGCGGTACTACATGTTGCACTGCTCCTTGCTTGTGCCAGGATGAGCTGCTCCTTTGTACACCCGGTGAGGGCAGCTCTGTGTTATTTTTTCCTAGCATGCTGAAGGAACTTCCGTCTTCAAGATAGAAAGTGATTTACAGCTTGCAGCAGCTCCCTCCGACTTTCATGTGTAAAGACGGGCTTTGTATTATTTTCTTTAGGCCTCCCTCACACAGGGCGTTTTGTACAGCGTTTAGCGCTGCCTTTTCAGCCCAGCGCTAAACGCTGTACAACACTCCCATTCAATTCAATGGGGCTGCTCACACTGGGCTGAAAACGCAGCGCCTCCCAACGCTACGCTTTGACAGCGATGCATGTTCTGTTTTGGGGCGTTTTCAGCCCTGCGTCGCCCATTGAAATGAATGGGCAGCAGTTTCAGCATTGCTGAAAATGCGGCAACACTTGGTGCCGCGTTTTTGGCAGCATTAACCGCTCACTGATTTTCAGGGGGAGGGCTTGCAATAGAAGCCCTACCCCGAAAATCAGTCCCAGCTAGTTAGATATAGAAAAAAAGAAAGTAATACTCACCTAGCCGCTGCAGTCCGGGTCGCGGCCGCTGGTCTCTGCCGCTGATCCGGGCTTCCCCTTCACTCCCAAGTCTATTGCTGTAGGCCAGGTTTGAGAACCCCGCCTCCAGCAATAGAATGCTGTGATTGGTTGTCGGTGCTGGCTCGATGCCCAATCACAGCCCTTCATTGACTGTCTCAGCCAATCAGAGCTTGCCGGCACTGATCTTCGTTTTACCTTACCTTTTGGTTTACGGTTTTCGGGCTCCAGAACAAATTACTAATTTTCGATAGAGTTAAGGTTTCAACGTACAATATTTTCAACATGTATAACAATTCTTTTTGTATGTGGAAGAACATTTTTGTGTGTGTATGTATATTATATATATTCAGTCCCTGTATAAGCGAATGAGAGGGACTGAATGAATGCTGTTTAAACAGAACGATAAGCAAACGAGCCAACGATGGTTTTTATGCCTGCATGCTGTGAACAATGAACGAAAAGTGAATGATTCTCGTTCGTTGTTCAGTCGTTGGCTCGTGTTCAGACCAAACGCTTATTGCTCCCTTTCACTTGCTTGAACGATAATCATTCCATCTAAAAGGGCCCTTACTCTCACCTCTCCTTGCTCTGTTCTCTGCATCGGGTCTGAGGTGACAGGCTGCAGCCAGTCTGTTCTCGAGACATTGCAGGCTACTGCAGCCAGTCACAATACTCAGTGCTAGAACGCTGAGGTTTGTAGTTGGCTGCAGCAGCCTGTGGCATCGATAGTAGACTTAAGCCCCTTTTACACGGGCAGGCAGGCTTTTCAGCGACTGCACATGCTGCTGACGTCACCGCTAAGATCCTTGGCACTCGTGCAGGGCATTCAAACTGAAAGTCCTGCCAGTGGCTCGCCGACTTCTCATCTGCTTCTCGCTCAGCGCTTCACCTTCTATGGGAAGCACAGAGGAGCTTTTACACAGGATGAGAAGTCAGCGAACTAATGAAGTTTTTTAAGTTAACTGAAAAGTGAGCTTGCTTTACACTGAATAATTATCGCTCACTTTTGCTCGTTTGAACGAATTTAGAGCAATAATCATTGTGTGTAAATGGGCCTTCAGAAAAATTAGAATGTGTGGGAAAGAGAGGTGAGTTCTTGTGCTCATTGAAATGTATAGAGAGCAGAGGGGAAGGGGAGGAATAACTCGTAAAGACACTGCCTGCAAGTTAATAGTAAGTCACTGTTTACTGTGTTTTAGCTACAGAAATCACATCGTCACTGCGCACTCTTTCTGTACATTGTACTATAACATGCTTTTATGTCTGTGTGTTGAAGACATGCACAGACTAGATTCTGTAGTCCTCTGTGTAGTTCATAGAACACAGCACAGCAGTCAGGCTCATCCAACCAGTCCTGAGAGGATTTTAGAGAATGAGATGTACACCCTGCAGAGGATGTACACAAATAACAGCATTATTCGGAAATGTTCAGTATGTTATAACTACTATTCACATTCTTAAATTGAATAAGGTACAGTTTTCAATACTGTATTTTGGTTTTTAAAAAAAAGCAATTATAGTTTAAAAAAAAATTACAACATTTTCAAGCTCAGAGGTTTCTTTTGAACCTGTTTTTCATTAATTGTCTTAAAAGGAATCTTTCAGCTCGAACATACTGTCCAAACTGTTATAGAGGAGGAGGAACTGAGCAGACTGTTCTATAGTTTTATGGGGAAAGATTCAGTATAAATTCTACTTTTATTCACTTACCGTATATACCGGCGTATAAGACGACTTTTGAACCCCGAAAAATCTGCTCTGAAGTCGGGGGCCGTCTTATACGCCGGTAATACAAAAAAAGAAAGTGCCAAAAAAAAAAATCATTACTCACCTCCCCCGGCGTTCTGCGGCGCTGCTGCAGGCTGTCGCTCCCTTCTGGTCACCGGCAGAGCATTGCTTTCTGGACACAGGGCTTGAAATCCCCGCCTCCAGAAAGCTAATACTGTGATTGGCTAACACACGCCGTCAGCCAATCACAGCCATTCAATGACATCATTGAATGGCTGTGATTGGCTGAAGGCGCACGTGTGTTAGCCATTCAATGATGTCATTGAATGGCTGTGATTGGCTGACGGTGTGTTAGCCAAGCACAGTATTAGCTTTCTGGAGGCGGGGATTTCAAGCCCTGCGTCCAGAAAGCAATGCTCTGCCTTGGACCAGGAGGGAGCGACATCCTGCAGCAACGCCGCAGAACGCCGGGGGAGGTGAGTAATGATTTTTTTTTGCTCCACTGTATTCCCGGCGTATAAGGTGATAGTTGGGGGGTCGTCTTATACGCTCCGTCGCCTTATACGCCGGAATATACGGTATTATTTTATTCACTGCTCAATCTGAGTTGAACAATCCAATGGACGGTCCTATCAGTGACTGACAGCTACCCCTATATGTACAGTCATACACAGACAGCTGTCAGTCACTAATTGACTCGCCCATATTGACCTACCCAGATGGGCTTAGAGAGTACAGATATGCTGGTCATTTACTTCTCCTCATTCCATTTACACATTGGGATGTACCATACAATCAACCCCCATGGCTGCTATGGTGCCCTGAGCAGAGTGGTCACAGCTTATGTTATATGCTGCTTTCTTCAGGGCTTCATGGCCCCTCTACACACTTTTATGACATAGACCTCTTGCATTTAAAGGGGTTGTCCTGCGCCGAAACGGGTCTTTTTTTTTTCAACAGCCCCCTCGTTCGGCGCGAGACAAACCCAATGCAGGGGTTAAAAAAGAAAACCGGACAGTGCTTACCTGAATCCCCGCGCTCCGGTGACTTCTTACTTACCTGGTGAAGATGGCCGCCGGGATCTTCTCCCTCGGTGGACCGCAGGGCTTCTGTGCGGTCCATTGCCGATTCCAGCCTCCTGATTGGCTGGAATCGGCACGTGACGGGGCGGAGCTACCAGGAGCCGCTCTCCGGCACGAGCGTCCCCATTCAGAAAAGAAGAAGACCGGACTGCGCAAGCGCGTCTAATCCGGCGATTAGACGCTGAAAATTAGACGGCACCATGGAGACGAGGACGCTAGCAACGGAACAGGTAAGTGAATAACTTCTGTATGGCTCATAATTAATGCACAATGTACATTACAAAGTGCATTAATATGGCCATACAGAAATGTATAACCCCACTTGCTTTCGCGGGACAACCCCTTTAAGTTGTGGATATTTCACTACCATGACTTTAATGAGGTGGAATATACTCTGAGCCCACCTGACTAAAGGTGGTGGACTTCCGGCAAATACTTATGTTTGATCGTTTGTTTCTGGACTTCCCCTTGTACAAACCTAGTTTACCCTTCCTTGCCAAAACCCTGTAGATGCAATACCGTAGTTGTTTGCTTTCCTCTCCAAGGAGACTGCTTGAAGGGCAGATTATGGTGGTGAAACCCTTTGTGTTTATTCTTGTCTGTATATATTTGTTGATGCATTATTGATGCCAGTTAAACATTTATACCTGTCTGCAGTGGCTGTGCATTCAGTAATGCCTGTGACCAGCTTATGTTTATCCATTCCATTTGCAGGTAATGCTGAGTGGCCGGTTTTGCTGTATAACTGCTGGTACTGCTGTAGTTTTCATCCTGCGTAGCAGTAGTACTTGCATATCTGTTTACACTTTTACCCCATTAATTACCATTTATCATCATGCAGAATCACCATATCATAGTGAATATTGTCACCTAAACTATTAGCACCATAACTTAATGTATGGTGCTTATAAGAGGTTTCCTTTAAGTTCCATATTCTTCTTTCCAGCAATAGGTGTATCTGTATATCATCAGACCATGTGCCCATTAAAAGCACACATTCTACCATTACTACTCTTCCATTGATATTGATACAGTTCAAATTTATATAAACTTTTATAGGTGGCACAGAAGGTTCTGAAGAATGCCAAACAAGCATGCAGCAGGCTTGGACAGTACAGAATGCCATTTGCCTGGGCAGCAAGGTGAGATGTGAATAAAAATAGGTTGTCATCTTAAGTAGGCTTCATATAGTTCTTCATCATGCTGCAGTTAGCAAGACTTCTAGATTACTAAGAAACCCTATGATTCTCAAGGAATTTCATGCATAGGCCTAATTCTTATCTCCAATTCTGATACCAGTGAACAGACCCTTTACTATGACTTGTGTACAAGACTTCTTGGGTATTCTGAAGTTGCCTCTGTAATTGTACTGCACAGGATGCTTCCTGCAAGTCCTCACTTCCAATGATGTTTGGGCAGGAGAGCAAAAGTAAACTGACACTTTAAGTACTGAAAGATGTAGGATAAGATAATTCCCAACATTCCTTCCTGTAGTATTCATCCTAGTTATCGCTCGTTTTTTTCCCCTAGACCTTTATTTAAAGATACGTCTGGGACTCTGGACAAAAGTGCAAGATTTTCTCCAATTTATAAACAGGACAGCAACAAACTTTCAAATGAGGACGTGCTGAAATTGCTTGCTGACTTTAGAAAGTAAGTGTTTTGTGTTTGTGCATCAATCATAGTATGGAAGACGTTACAGGGGCTGAGCAGATCCAAACTGTTGCTGGCAGCTATACTTCTAGGGAAGTCTATTTGCTTGCTCAGCAATAACATGCTGTATTTCATCACTGCAAATAAGGCAAAAAAGTAGTATGTTATAAAACTGGATCGTTTTTTTCTGCTGTTAGTGTAGTGCAAGACCCAACATACAGACATGTGGGTAGAATAAGGACAAACGATTGAAAGTTTTTTTTGGTTTTAATTAACATGTGGACATATCAGTAGTTTCATTTTCATTTTATGGCGTATTCAGATGAGTCTTTGTTTCCAATGGACTTTGAACAGACCCATAGTATTCAATGGGTTTATTCACACATTCACCAGATTTACAGTATTCTGGTCCAGCATGCGGACAAGACTCATCCATTCAGGCCTACAGTTCCTTTGAACCATGAACTGCATCCTTGAGCTGCTTTTTGTTTCTCATTTTTATGCTGTTTTTGCAGCCTTAACATAAAAACTCTGTGTCTGAATAATCCCTAAGCAAATATAGAAGGATAAAGGGAATGTGACTAAACACAAAAAAATTACTTTTTTTTCCGACTAGAGACTTTGGACTTTTCTCATCAGCACCAAACCCTTTTAAATTGCAGCCTTTGGGTCAGGTTTCATTCTCGAGACATCAATTGCATGGAATGCTTTTTTTCCCCACACCTGCATGTGAAATAGGTTTAAGGGGATTGCCCCACCAGTAAATATTTCCTGATGATTAGAAATTACCAGTATTTGTTATTTATATTCTCAAAAAAAAAAAAAAAGATACATTTAAGAGTTCTGACGTTTACTTCTCATCTTGTTAAAGTGTATACCAATGTGCTTGTCCAACTAATAAAGAGAGTCTTGGCGTACACACATGCTCATTCACTCTCCACACAACCATAACCACAACACTCCCATTCCTATCCCCGGTGTAGTGCTCCTCTGCCCACTGAACAGCTGCCTGTACAGATACATTGTATCATGCATATCAGGGAAGAACCAGATACAATGATGAATTCAAAGTGAATTCTTTGAGCTGCCCAGCCCATTCTGGTGAAATACTGCTTCTCATGGTGCTTGTAGAAGGTGGCACTGCTCATTTTTGCTCCTAAAACTCCCACCATGATTTGAATTATTTTAAGATTTTTTTAATTTTATTAATGGTTTGAACATTTGGAAATTTCTAGATTAGGTTTGTGAACTTGAGTTGAGTTTACTAAAAGTATAATAAGTTACTATAAACAAAGTAAAATGCGGTTGCTTGGAGTATATATAGCTGAATGTTGGTGATTATTCTTGGCTGTTTTCTTCTATCCCATAACCATAATGACTGTATAAATGCAGTTACTTTGTATATGTTAAAATATTAATGTGCTGACCTATAATATTCAGTGAATATACAAGTGGATGCATTATCTAAATATAGGATAACAGACTGTTCAATATGTAATGTGGAGACCTGGCCGGGCACTTGTTGGGTAAATCAGCATGCGCATACAGCCATGGTCCCCAAAATCTGTTGTTGGCCATACACATGATGGAAAGCCTGGCTGACGGGTATTTCCCTTAATTACCTGTAAACATGCGCACTTGTCTGACGATACATCTGACAGCATTAATATACCAGGGAGCAAAGTATTGAGCAAGTCTGTGTCCAACATGCCTGCTGATCCTTGGAGTGATCAAACCACACTTTAGGGTGCTTCTACACAGAATGATGATCATTAATAAAGAATCCTTGGATCGGTCCAATTCGAATGAGAATCATTCCGTGTAAACACGGCCAACAATTAAACGACGAGCCAGCAGGTATTCGAAAAAGGCGATGCTCTCTCGAGTAAATCGCCTTAGTGAGTATGCTCGCTCATCTCTAATTATCCTTTAACTGGTATCTAATCAGAGTGCAACAATTGTACAGCAATTAATATATAAAAAGGAGAAAAGGAGTATCATCACTCTTAAAATTTTACAATTAACAGATCTTTCATTTAGCCCCAACAAGGAGTACGATGATCAGTAATGTTCTCTGTGTTTCCTCTAATGCCGAGCTAGGAAGTTTTGGAGTGACTATCCAACACCCCCAAACAGAGTCAAACTGTAGAATATGATTTCTTTTCATATAAATTACTCTTTCTAATCTAATTATGTATTGTAAATTGTAATTTGACCTAATGTCAGTAACGGTTCCCTTACCCTCTGAGTTTGCAAGCACTCTTTTTAGTTGTGTGCTAGTCATACAACTCCACCATGGTGCAGCCTGTTCTTGCAGTCATCTCAGCAGACCGAAACTTGACTTCCCAGTATGGTTTGACTGTTCATGGTAGAAACAATATCTGGCCATCAGATGATTAAAAATCCAGGGCATATGTACAAGGGATACATGAAAATGTAGCAGGAACGCTGGATATACACAAGCGCCCAGGGGGTCCTGAGCCATAAGAGGGTATTTAAAAGTGTGTTTCTTCTGAAATTCGACATGCTTGTTCCAGCTGAGAATGTACTTCTGTCTTGCGCACCTCCTGGTATTTAGACTTCCAGAGGCCACAAGGAAAACAGTCAGTTGATTCATTGGTATTTTGGGGGAAATGTCTAAAAACTTAAACAAATAAAGACTGAATCACATAGTTGATAGGAAGCAGAAGAGATAGTGTTTTGCTCTGGTCAATTGCTACAGCTTTCTTGTACATCTCTACCTGTGTGTTGTATTGAGTGAAACTACTGTATATTGTAGTGTGTGTTTATAGAGAAGTATTTTATAGATGTACGGTATGTTATTTGGCAAAAGCATAACACAATTCTTTTCTTTTTAGACCCGAGAAGTTGGGAAAGCTTCCTGTAATTTTAGGAAATCTAGACATCCATATTGACAACGTTTCTCCAGATTTTCCTAGTAAGTGCTTTTATTATCTGGTAACCTTATTTTATGCGAATCTGTAGCCAGTGCTGCTATGAATTCTCATTATTTTTATTGTCCCGCAGATTATGTGAACTCCTCATACATCCCCATGAAGCAGTTTGAGAACAATGCCGACACTGTGGTAACATTTGAAGTAGAGGAGTTTGTTCCTTGCATTCCCAAACACACGCAGCCATTCACCATCTACAATAACCATCTCTACGTTTATCCAAAGCATTTAAAGTATGATGGTCAAAAGGCGTTTGCAAAGGTAATTGGGGTTTGCTTTTATTTGATACATTGTTTACACACAGCTGACTTTTTTCTTTACCATTGAGGAGCATGCAACCGTTCACATGCAGTGGATATTCAGGTATCTACACGGGGTGAGATTTACAGCCTTATCCACAACATAATGCAGATTATGGTGCAAATTTTCAGGCAGATCCCATAATGAAGTTTATATGCTATTGATCCGGGTTCTACTATATAATGTTAGTCTTTGCCCTGCTATTTTAGCTTTGTATGATTTTATGGGCTAGTAAGCAATCCACTGTGTGTGCCTTCTGGTAGTTTATACAAGTTTTCTAGAGCCTATGATTAGTTAAAGGTGTTTCCAGAACTAGGAAAAAAGATTGGTCTTTTTCCCCAGACACTTCCACTCTTGTTCTTGGGTGGTATCTGGTGTTGTAGCATGGCCCCTCTAACGAAATTTGCTGGACCTTTCCATCTCCACACTTAATGCATTTAGGTTTAAGTGATTGTCTCATAAAGGAAACCCCTTGTCAATATGCCGCCCTATTGCTTATGGGTGTTGTAAGGCATCAGGACCCCCTCTACGAGCCAGAATGGAAACCTCATCGGAATTGCCATCTTGTAATACTACATTCTCCCTACTAAGGTTGCTTCAGGGTCTACCAGGCCACCACTGGCATAATCGACTGTTTGCCGGAGGTGTTGGGAGCTGGACGCACTGGGATCAGACGATTGCTGCCATGACTTCCATTTAAAGGGATTGTCTGTAGTAAGACAATACCTACATAAATTGTAATGTGGGGGAGGGTCCTAGAGCAGGAAAACTTTCTATTCCCAATATGTAAAGCTTTTTTTCATGCTAATTGTTTTTGTCTACAGATTTAATTTAGCTGTTCTTCTCCAACCAAGGTGTTTTTGTAATGTAATTTGCTGAGTGAAGTGTCTGCTAATAACCATTCCACTTCCTGTTAAAATGCTGTGGTTAGACTCATGGTTTTGAACTGGCTTTTTATTTATTATTCTAGGCAAGAAATATAGCTATATCAGTCGAATTCAGAGAATCTGATGATGAAGAGGCACAGCCATTAAGGGTTTGTTGCGAGTTTATATTCTACATCTTATTGTTTGAATGCAAGCTAATATTCACATAGAAAAGTTGCATTACATTACTTTTGCTAAACTAATTGTTTTCCAGGCAAAACTAATGATGGTGGCCTGTCCTGAGGATATCACCAATAGGAGATTGGCAGGGGTCTGCTTCCCGGGTACTCTGCCATTTAGCTGATGAGATGGCTAAAAATGCTGTCTGCAGTTTTAGCTCAGTATGGTAGTGTGGCTCCCGACCATTCAGTTCACTGTTCCACTCATTGATCACCCCCACCATTAGAAAAAACGTTGACCGTGAAGGTGATCAATGAGTGGAACAGATTGCCACAGAAGGTGGTGAGTTCTCCTTCAATGGAAGTGTTCAAACAAAGGCTGGACAGACATCTGTGTGAGATGATTTAGTAAATCCTGCACTGATCAGGGGCTTGGATCTGATGACCCTGGAGCTCCCTTTCAACTTTACCATTCTAGGATTCTAGAGCTGCACCACAACACCACGCTGCTCAGCTGTTCCTTATCAGTTGATCTGCAGGTTCCTAGGCGGTCTACTTTTGTCTATCTGCTATTGGTAGCCTATCATGAGGATTGGTCCCCAATAATTTGTCTGATAAAGCCCATTAATAATATTATTATGCTTGTTTTTAGTGCATATATGGAAGACCTGGAGGCCCTGTGTTTGTGAAAAATGCGCTTGCTGCTGTTCTACACCATCAGCAAAATCCAGAGTTCTATGATGAGGTAGGTTTATTAATTAGGATTATTATTGGGTATTGTCGAATGTATTTTCTATGATGTCTTCGATATCTCTGGCATTTACTGAAACCTGATCATCTGTTCACTTTTAATAAATGTCACAAAGTGTTTTTTTTTTTGTGAAAATCAGCCAAAATCAGGATGAATTTACCAGCAATTGCTATCATTACCAGTTCCTCAACTGTAAGTGCACGCAGTTATGTCAGGGATGCTTCATTTAAGTGTGCTGTCCAAGATTAGAAAAGCATGGCTGCTTCCTTTCAGAAACTTTGCCACACCTGTCCATGGGTTGTGTCTGGTATTGCAGCTCAGCCCATTGAAGCGGATGATGCTGATGTGCAATACCAAACACAACCCATCAACCAGTAGGGAAATGTTCCTGTTTTTCAAATCTTGATCAGCCCCTTTAAGACGGAGCAGCACTTCAGGTATTTTTTATAGCATTCTGAAGTGTCCATTGTCCTTTGTCCCTTTACATCACTGCACTTACACAATCAGAAGCATACAGCAGATATACTTTCATACTTATATCTGGTATTATATCTGGTATTATGGCATGTCGGACAACTTTACAGCAGTTCTCTGTATCCTCATCATCGCTTATACTGCAGAAGAGCTTCTGTGTGGATTGTGGACAGCTCTATGATGATGCTGCTGCTTTAGTCCCTAAGAATAGTAAGAGGCAAGTGCTTATTCTGGCATCTTGTTTGTTCAGGTTATAAAAAGTTTCCTTTGTGAAACCTGTCTGGATGTGAAGAGGAATTAATGTGATAAGTGTCACTTACCGCGGGTTTTTTTCCTATTCTCACAGATTAAAATAGAGCTGCCCACACAGCTTCATGAAAAACACCATTTGTTGTTCACTTTCTTCCATGTCAGCTGTGATACATCAAGCAAAGGAGGCACTAAGAAGAAGGATGTCATAGAAAGCCAAGGTTTGGGAAATAAAGAGCATTAAAATAGCGCTGACATATAATAACCAATACTTACTATTACTGCTCAATAGAGGAAGAAGTATGAGAATCCCTGCGTCTAGATAATGGATCTCTCAGAAAGAAAGCGGTTAAAATGAGATGATTTGTTAATAACAGTATCTAAAACCAAGGGAATGGCAACTTTCCATACAAAACCTCACTGCCTCAGTACATTGGCCATCTGTGCTAGGCAACATACATGGATAAATTGCCCAGAGCTGACCATAGATTTTTATTTTCTTCTCTGCCCTTATTGTTTGCTTATTTTTTATATATGAATAGTCAATAAATAAAAATATATACATATATATATATTTATTGTGTGTGTGTGTGTGTATATGTGTATATACCGTATATACCGGCGTATAAGACGACTTTTGAACCCCGAAAAATCTGCTCTGCAGTCGGGGGTCGTCTTATGCGCCGGTAATACAAAAAAAAAAAAGTGTAAAAAAAAAAAATTTATTACTCACCTCCCACGGCGTTCTGTCGCGCTCCGGCAGGATGCCGCTCGCTCCGGCAGGCTGTCGCTCGCTCCTCGTCCCCGGCGCAGCATAGCTTTCTGAATGCGGGGCTTGAAATCCCCGCTTCCAGAAAGCTAATACACACGCCGGCAGCCATGACAGCATTGAATGGCTGTGATTGGCTAAAGCACACGTGGCTTCAGCCAATCACACTATTCAATGACATCATTGAATGGCTGTGATTGGCTGAAGGCGCACGTGTTAGCAATCACACCCATTCAATGATGTCATTGAATAGTGTGATTGGCTGAAGCCACGTGTGCTTTAGCCAATCACAGCCATTCAATGATGTCATGGCTGCCGGCGTGTGTATTAGCTTTCTGGAAGCGGGGATTTCAAGCCCCGCATTCAGAAAGCTATGCTGCGGCGGGGACGAGGAGCGAGCGACATCCTGCCGGAGCGCGACAGAACGCCGTGGGAGGTGAGTAATGAATTTATTTTTTTTTCTCCACTGTATACCGGCGTATAAGGTGACAGTTGGGGGGTCGTCTTATACGCCCCGTCGCCTTATACGCCGGTATATTCGGTGTATATATATATATATAATATATAATATATAAAATATATAATATATAATATATAATATAATATAATATAAGTGTGTATGATAGATATAGATATATATATATATATACCATCCCGCCTGCCAGTGAACCGGCACTCTTTTATTACTCTGCAGTATTTGCATGTGTATGCTACTTTTTGGAGCCCCAAAGGGATGCATATTAATTTGGTGCATTATTTAATATTTATAGCTAAGTGTTAGAATTGCACAGGGACTTGATCTGTTTCTATTACAATACTAATGTGCCAGTAATCCAGAGAAGAATATAGGTCGTATCTCCGAGGACCAGTAATGTATATTTTTTCCGTGGAAAATATAGGTCAGTGTCTTAAATAACACAGTGATGGGGGAATGTGTGTCTGTTGTGGCTTCCAAACTGGAGCAGCTGAGTATTTAGGCAGATTCCTAGAAATGTGTTTAACTATTCCAGAAGTTGTCCTGGTGTGAGACAATTGTTTAAAAAGTAATCCAGACCAGTTAAAATAATGGCATCAACTGTATTTGCCCATCTTCAGCCACGGCGGACCAGCACTGTAGCTTCCATGGTCATCCCAGTCTTTGTTTTAGCATAGTTACCACCTGTTGCTGCAGCCAATCAGAAACCGCAGCGGTCCGTTGCCAATTTCCTGGCATCACCGCTGAAATGCTGAGAGCCATGATGCCAAGAGAACGGCACCTGACTGCTGTGGCCTCTGATTAGCTGGACATTGTGGGGCTTCAGTGCTGGATTTTAACCTTTAATACTAATATGACAATCTTAAGCTCTTAGTGACCAGCCATATGGGTTTTTATGTAAGTCACTAAGGGGCCTTAGGATAGGCTGCTGTGTTTTTATGGCGGCCTAATTAAAGGCCCACACAAAAATCCTGTACCAGGAAGAGGCAGGCAGTGGAGAAACCTCTGTTCTCGACCGTTTAACCCTTTACTGTACATGCCACTATCAATAGCAATCACAACATATAAGCAGATGACAGGGGGAGGGAGCTCCTTTTGTTCATTTGCACCCCACAATGTGAATACAGTGTGCCAAAGGATTCCCATGAAATCCGGAAGCCTCATTAAGGCTGGGTTCACACAGGGCTGATATGCTGAAGTTTTGCAGCGGATTGCCATTGCATATCCGCACTGCGGCAAAACCGCTGCGTTTGCAGTGCAATGCAGCACAAATGAGATTTGCCAAAAAGCTGTTCTCACAGGACGGATTTTTTCTGCACAGCCGCAGTGCGGAAATGCAACTGCGTCGCGGTTTTAAAAGATGCAGCATGTCCATTCTACGGTCTTTTCCGCAGCGCTTTTTTGTCCATAGACCTCTATGGACGCAACCAAAACCGCACCAAATATGCGGCAAAAAGTAAAAAATCTCTGCGGAAAAAGACGTTTGCGGATTTTTCAGCACGAAAATCCGCTGCAAAATCCGCGAGCCCAAATTAACCTTTGAAGCGGTTTTGCTGCAGAAGCAGTTCACTGCACTGCATAAGTAGTACAGTGTAGTGTACCAGCTATCACATCTCAAATCTTGGAGGGACAAAAAATGTGTTTTAAAAAATGCAACTAGGTTTTTGTTCTTTTCTTAAAAAAAAAACAAAACTTTTTCTCTGCAAACCGCCTGTATCTTAGAAAACAATTTTTTTTAAAGTATACATAGCGCCACATTCGTAATGACCTGCACTATAAGAATATAATGTCAATTATCCCACACAGTAAACAGCGTAAAAAACAGTAATGTGAAAATTTATATATTGATCTATCTATAATGTATAGTATGTATGTGTGTGTATGTATATGTATACTGTGTGTGTGTAATATATATATATTTTTTTTTATTTATTTTTTTTATTTAAAAAGAAGGGCTTCTATTGTGCCACAGTAATACATTTATATATTTTTTTTATTTCCATAATTTAGATTGTCCCAAAGAGTAAATTTAGCTTTTTTACTTAGGGCTCAGGTGCGGACGACTCTCCGCAGCGCCGGCAGAAAGAACACATGACCAGCAATGGAGCCGGTCATGTGTTCTTTCTCCGCGCCTGCAGTGTGGTGGTCTTATCCTGCAGGAAGACGGGCGTTTAGGCACCCAGATCCGCCCGTGTGACTGGGCCCTTATACTGCACAGTAAGCGCAATAAAAGACCAGAAATGCCACTTGTTGCATTTTTTTTTTCCTTGAAAAAAAAAAGTATTAAAAGCTGATCAAAAATTCAGTTGCCCCAAAATGCTGCCAATAGAAACTACAACTCAAAAATCAATACCTCAAAATTAAAAATGTAATGGATCTTGTAATGCGGTGCTGCAAATACAAATACAATTATTTTTTTTTAAGTGTTTTTATTGTAGAATAAAATCTATATAAACTTTGTATTTTCATCATCATATTGGCTGCAGAATAAAAGTAGCATTTAATGTATACCGTACGGTGAGCACCATTAAAAAAAACAAAAACCTAAAGAAACAATGACTGAATTTCAGGGATTTTTCTTTTGTCCCATCCCCTCGAGATAAAAAGAAAAGAAAAAGTTAAGCAATACCTTTATATATGTTCCCCAAAGTGGTACCATTAGAAGATACAAGTCATCCTGCACAAAACAAGGCCTCATATGACTGTTACGGCTCTTGGAACATAATGATGTAAAAACTAAAAAAGTTGCCTGGTCACTAAGGGGGTCAATGCACATTGAGACCTATTTCTTTCGTTCTGTGTACTTGTTTTATAGCAGTTTTGTTTTTTACTTTTAACATTTTAGTGATTTTTGTGATTTTTGGGAATGTTATCTGCCTCCAAGGTATGTGAGTACGTATGTTTGTTCTGCATACAGTTGGTTTTGCCTGGTTGCCCCTGCTGAGGGACGGTCGAGTGGTCACCAATGAGCAGAACATTCCTGTGTCTGCCAACCTTCCTACAGGATACCTGTGCTACCAGGAACCCGGGATGGGCAAGGTATAAAGAATCTTCATTTCTTCCCATGCTACTGTCATGTACAGTGAAACACTCATGTGATGTCAAACATCACAATTTTAATTTTTTGTGCTTTTTATTTTGTAAGCAGCATTTTGGACCAGAAATTAAGTGGGTGGATGGAGGAAAGCCATTATTAAAGGTTGCTACTCATCTGGTGTCCACTGTGTATGCACAGGTACTTATCTGCATGCAAATATCTTTAGTGTGAATGTTAACAAGTAACAAAATATCTGCAAAATTAAATACTAGTTATGTACTATAATTATTGTAGTTTAGTATTTAGGTTTAGGTTTTCCTATACTAAAACATGTGTAAAGGACGAGTACATGTGGTTCATCGACTACAGCAAGGCATTTGACTATGTCGAACGTGACAAGTTTTGGAAGTGTCTAAAGCAAATGGGCGTCCCAGAACATATTGAACAGCTTATAAGGTTGCTTTGCAACAACCAAGAAGCAACAGTCAGGGAAGCTTATGGAAACACGTATTGGTTCGGAATCGAGAAAGGCGTACGGCAAGGCTGCATTCTATCACCATTCCTTTTCAATCTGTATGCAGAAACAATCCTGAGGCGATGCAATTTGGCCGAATCGAAATCTGAGTCAAAATCGGTGGCAGAATTGTCACCAACCTCCGATATGCAGATGACACCAACCTGCTTGAGGAAAGTGAAAGGGACCTGGAATACCTTATCCAATGTGTGCAAAAGGAAAGCGAACGCATGGGACTATACCTCAACAGCAAGAAAACAAAAGTCATGACCATGGTAGGCAACGGTACAGTGAACATAAGAATTAACAACGAGGAAGTCAAGACAGTCCAAGATTTCATCTTCCTTGGATCCAAAATCGATTGCAATGGGCAATCTGGACCAGAGATGAAGAGACGGATTACACTAGGTAGGATTGCAATGCAAGGAATGGAAAGGATCTGGAAAAGCAAGGATATTAGCATTGCAACAAAAACCAGACTGATCAATGCAATCGTCTTTCCCATAACGACGTTTGGTTGCGAAAGTTGGATGCTCAGGAAAACAGACAGAAAATTGATGCATTTGAACTATGGTGCTGGAGGAGAATGCTACGGATACCTTGGACTGCCATAACAACGAACTAACTAGTGTTAGATCGAGTCACACCGAAAATATCACTAGAGGGCAAAATCATCAAACTCTTTTTTTGGGCACATGATGTGCTCTAACTCACTGGAAACAGTACTGATGCTTGGCAAGGTCAATGGAAAGAGAAGATCAGGACGACAAAGAACAAGATGGCTAGATACAATCAAGGCCACCACGAACATCGCCGAACTGAAAGAAGCCGTGAAAGACAGAAATGTGTGGAGAACATTAATCAATGGAGTGACCAAAGGTCATATGGGACTGAACGGATAATCATACATATAGTAAACCCCCCCAGTGTCACAGCTGGCAGCCACCGCTGAGGGCATTAAGTGGCAGTGCCCATTCTAATTTTATAATGGCAAACTACTTAGCAGTGCCACTCAATGCACTGAGTGACGGCTTCCAGTGCTCCCACTAGGGGAACGACGGGAAGGTAAATATAATGCGTCCATCCTTGAACTCAGCGGGCACCTACTTTGTCTACTATTAGTGCTAAAAGTAGGTGACAGGGTCTCTTTAAAGTGATGGATAACTTGTCTTTTTTTTCTATTTAGGATCAACATTTGCACAACTTCTTTCAGTATTGCCAGAAAACAGACTCTGGAGCACAGTCCTTAGGAAGTGAGCTTGTCAAATATCTAAAGGTAAATCTAATGAATGACAGAACGCCAACATAGCCGGAACAGGATATAATTATATATCACTTTTACATCCTGGTGCCCTTACTTATCCGAGTAAGACTTGATGAGTCACATGATACATGTCTAGGTTTAGGGCATCTATACAGACTACTGCACTTGGAAACCAAATTAGAGTTGAGATGTATTCACACTGGCAAAGGGTAAACTTGTGATTTTCTTGTGATTTATCACACTTGCGTGAAAATCGCATCTATATGCAAGTGTAATTCTCTCTAAGAGTTGTCCTATATAGTGTATAACCCAAATTTGGGGTACTTGCCTAGTAAAGCTATTGGGGCTGTCACATCATCAGATCTAATTTCCATAGTTTATAGTATGGATAGATGCTCCCAACTGAGGTAATATGTTAAACCCATATGTCCCTATGGGTATAAGGGAGTAATCGGTGGAGTAAAGTAGTAGCTATGTAGACTCTAATGCTGATACAAGGCAATAATGGCAAACCTTTTAGAGACCGAGTGCCCAAACTACAACCCAAAACCCACTTATTGATTGCAAAGTGCTAAAACGGCAATTTAACACTAACCAACCACAATTTCCCTTCCTTTTAGAGTCTCCACGCAATGGAAGGACATGTCATGATTGCCTTCTTGCCCACGATACTCAACCAAATGTTCAGAGTCCTAACAAGGGCTACTCAAGAGGAAGTGGCTGTCAATGTTACAAGGTAAATCTACGGGAAATGTATCATTTATATATTGCATGTTCTCATGGGAAACAAGTCAGTTTAATGTGACAGTTTGCACATGGCGTATATGTATAGGAGTTGAGATTTTTTTAAACTAAGGCTATAATTGTGGTATTTATCTATAGGGTCATTATCCACGTTGTCTCTCAGTGCCATGAAGAGGGGCTGGAGAGCTACTTGAGGTCCTATGTTAAGGTACGATGGACTGAAAAATTCATTCTTATTCCAAACATCCTGTTAGATCTCTTATTTTAATTGGTTTAATAATTTCCATGTGCTGTAAATTACAGTAAGAACTGTGGCTGAGCGATATCAAGATTTTAATTTTAGGCCATTTTTTTTTTTTACTTTTCTTGATTCAAATCTCGATCATCTTGTTTGCTGCACAAGTTAAAAGAATACCCAAATGCATTTTTTTTTACTTAAGGGAATTGCATGCACAACAATTCCCTTAATATATATAGATAATCAGAAATGTACCACACAATTCTGACTATCAGTACGTATTAAAGGTAAATCGCCAGCACCTGTGGGTCGCTAAACCACCAGCATGCCATCATTTTGTTGGGCTTAACCCTGTTATGATGCTCCTGTGACTATCAGCCTGTGTCAGGAAGAAGTCAGGTTACAAAAAGCCCACACTCCAAAGGGGTTCATGGATATCTGTGAACCTCCTCAAGAATCCAGGTTAGCCTCTTATCACATATTCATCCAGGATTCTTTTGTAGAGTAGGTACTCTTCCAGTGTTTATTCCATTAGCATAGGACAATAGATACAATGCAGGAAATTCTACGAATTTTGGAAGACAAAATCTGTTGGCAAATCTGCCTCCTTTCTAAAGGCCCGTTTACACACAAAAATAATCTTTCAACCTGACGAAAGATTAAAAGATTTAGCGATGTATTGGCATAAAGTATTAATGGCTTTAATGGCCATTAACACTTTAATTATCTTCAATTGCATGTTAAAAGGACTTTTAGTCATCTTTTTCCTCCAGGAGTTGTTTGCAGAGCTGGGCATGTGTTTAAACACTCGCCCAGCTGAGTAAAGGCCCATTTAGAAACAACGATTATTGCTCAAGATTCGCTCAAAGGCCATCTTTTGAGCAATAATCGTTGTGTGCATTTACACGCTCAGAGAACTGCTGTGTTCTCGGAGCACTTAGCTGGTATCCAGCTGAGCGCTCCAAGTGGGGTATACAGAAGACAGCTGGAGCCCTATCTTCTGCATACTTCTGCTGTGTTCATGGAAAGCTCAGCTGGTAACCAGCTGAAAGCTTCGAGCAAGGTATACAGAAGACAGCTGGAGCGCTGTCTTCTGCATACTCCTGCTGTGTTCATGGAACACTCAGCTGGTATACAGCTGAGTGCTCCAAGCGGGGCAAGCAGAACACAGCTGAAGCGTGGTCTTCTGCATACTCCTGTTGTGTTCTTGGAGCACTCAGCTGGTATACAGCTGAGTGCTCCGAGCGGGGTATACAGCACACAGCTTGAGCGCTGTCTTCTGCATACTCCTGCTGTGTTCTCCAAGTGGTATACCAGCTGAAACAATGTTATCAGCGGTATCCCGCTGAGAACTCAGCGCACGGCACTAATAAGACTCATCGTTGTCTTTCAGCTAGCTGAAAGTTAACGATGAGTGAAGTGTGCACGGACAGTGTGCAATGGCCACGCGTTTAGACACAACAATTATCGCTCAAAAGACGACTTTTGAGCGATAATCGTTGTGTCTAAATGGGATATAACGTCGCCTATCCACAGGCATAATTGTATTGCGGAACGGGCGTAAGTAAAGGCTCAGGAGCCCTGATGCAAAAGGTGAGCTGGGGCCCCCCCTCTATCTGTATCTGTACCCATATCTATACCATGCTGCACAGAGACATAACTTGAAACTTCTGGGCCCCAATGCAAAACCTGTAGCAGGGCCCCAACTATAATGCTTTATTCATAGTACTGGGCGCCCTATATGGAGAAGAGAGGCCTTATGGGCCCCCTAAGGCTCCTGGGCCCGGGTGCAACCGCATCCCCTGCACCCTCTATAGTTATGCCCCTGTTGCGGAATCCACGTGAGTCACCTGTGTGTATGATCCGAAGTTCAATATGCCCATAGACTATCATTGGGCGTCCGCAGATATTTAAATACCTGCGGCAGTCATTTTTTTCCCCCACGTGCGGATCGCACACGGTAAAAAACGCAGCATGATCCATATTTTTCTGTGGATCCCGCAGGGACGGCTTCTATTGAAGTTAATAGAAGCCGTCCTTAGCACGCCTGCAGCTGAAACTGCAGATGTACTGTGGGAAAGCAGTAGGTTTAAAAAGAGAAAAGGGCACGGCACGCTGGACGGCGTGCCAAGCGCATCCGCCAGGCAGTGGGAAGATGATCTGGCTGCGATCTGGCGAAACCCGCACCACGTCCGGGCAGGGGAGTAAATGTATTTTTTGCCTCGTGTCTGCGGGGAAGGCAGGAATCTGTTGCAGGATTCTGCACTCTGAATCCATGCGTGCCCGTGGACATGAGGCCTAAATATTTACCTCAGATTCCATTCTTCTCCTGGCTGCAGAGTACACATGTAAAGCACAGCTAGTAAACTGTGTATCCTGCAGGCTTTTGAAAGATGAGTGAAATTCATTCAAATAGAATGTATTTGCTCAGTCTTTCAGTGGCTGAAGGATGGATTTTATGCGGAGCTAAAATCCATAATTCAAACAAAGTGCATGATGCCTGTGTTTACATGTGAAATTAGCGCTCATTTTTGTCCGTTTGGACAAATTTTGAGCAATAATCGTTGCGTATAAAAGGCTTTTATAACTGGGAAATCGAAGGTGCAAATGTGCATGCGTTCTTGCCCAGATGCATGCATGAGCAAAGGCCTGCGTGTGCTAAAAGGACACTTGGCTGGAAGAAAGTGGCTGCTGAACTATATACATGCACACGCCTGACCGGAAACAGAGGGTCATTTCTAGAAGCAATTCTGTGCACATGCTGACTTTGTATACATATTAATGAACCAGCACCAAATTTATAAACCTTATAGGTTACTATATCATTAAATTTGTCAAAGAAAAGGCAATTCTCTTCCAGAGACCTCCAAATAGTACATTGCACAGAGTTATAAAAATCAGGGGTGGAGAAAATTAGAGAATCAATTGGAACAAAATACAATAAAAAGTTTTTTAAATAATAGAAAAGCGAAACACAAGTAACATAAATATATATTACAAACCTATAAAAGTGTAAAAATGTTTACATTTATAAAATGATGAAAAATGAATTCCCCTTCTTGGTATTATCTACATAAAGCGGTTCTACCTTCCCGGAGGACTCTTCTCCACCTGCATCGGGTTGATGCACAGTGAAGCGTGGTGTATTGTCCTCCATGTGCGCCTGCTGCCGGTGGAGGAGAGCCCTGGAGGTTTGACCAGTAACTTATAACCCTCTTTTGTAGATAATTCTGTTACAGCCACTTATCACAGGGGCATCTTTAGAACATTAAACCCGGCTGTATGACCGCATGCTGGTGGCTCAGTGGTCCTAAAGGTGTTGGCAGGCAGGAGGGAGCATTTTCACAGCGTTTTTCATTACACTTTGGGATTCTACCTGGAGTATAGGTTGCAGGTGTTGAAAGCAGCGTTGTAACATAATCTGCGAACCGAAACGGTTATTAGTGAAACGGACACCACTTTAGTGTCTATCTGACAGGATTTCCATTTGTTTCTGTTATTTAGAGTGGAGAATAGAGTAGTCAACTACATTATTCTATGCTTCAAACATAACTGGAATGAAGGGAAACCCTGTCAAACCCACACCAAAGTGCTGCCCATTTAACTAACCGTAGGAACTGTTTCCATGCTCTGCAGCCCTTCTATGTTGGTTGAATCATGAAAGCAGTTGTATCTAAAGGGATAAGTGTGCGATCAATGAGGGTCCAATTCAGGGGCGTAACTAAAGGCTCAGGGGCCCTGATGCAAAACGTGAGCTGGAGCCCCCCCTCTATCTGTACCCGTACCCATACCTAAACCATGCTGTACAGAGGCATAACTTGAAGCTTCTTGTCCCCAATGCAAAACCTGTAACAGGGCCCCCAACTATAATGCTTTATTCATAGTACTAGGCTCCCTATATGGAGAAGAGAGGCCTTATGGGCCCCCTAAGGCTCCTGGGCCCGGGTGCAACCGCATCCCCTGCACCCCCTATAGTTACGCCCGTGGTCCAATTGCTGGAACCCCCACTATACAAGACCTCGGCTATCTCCAGCTGTCCCAGTGATTTAAATAGAACAGTAGTGCACATGCATGACCACTGCTGCATTCATTCGGAGACCTTTCAAGACCCCTGTTCTCAGGGTTGGTGAAGGGCCCAGTGTTCGAACTCCCACTGATCCTGTGGATAGGGAAAAACTTATTTTGGTAGCACAACTCATTTAAATGACCTTAAGATGTGTCAGAACGAAGTGAATGTAAATTTCAGTTTTTCTTTATGTACACATGTACCTCGGAATTGTAAAGTGCTGCAGAATATGTTGGTGCTATATAGCAATAGACTTGACTGCATAGGTACAGTTATAGAATCCCTACCCATCTTAGTGTGTACAATATACTGAAGATTTTAGTCTGTAGAGATACTCGATCCTAATAGTTTTCTCCTTCGGCTACACAGAGTATTTTTGCAGCCCAACTGATTTATTTTAACAATTGCGTTGCGGTCCAGAGTAATGCACGGAGTTGTAGGCAGTCTTGTGGACTGCAGCTGTCACTTGCTCATGGAAATCAGTGGTGTTACATAAGTTCTCTGTATAGCCTAGGCCGTACTCTGTAGAGGCGCAAGCAGAGAGACAGGTGACAGGGTACCATCTGCTTCTGCTGAAACCTGGTGTTCTACCTTATGGTGAATATGCTGATTTATTGTATAAACAGTCTCTGATATAATCCAATCTTCGTATACCAGTACGTCTACAAGGCAGAACCATAT
This sequence comes from Eleutherodactylus coqui, assembly GCF_035609145.1. NCBI lineage: Eukaryota > Metazoa > Chordata > Amphibia > Anura > Eleutherodactylidae > Eleutherodactylus > Eleutherodactylus coqui. The sequence goes on from NC_089837.1 coordinate 401,093,031, forward strand.
GTCACCTCAGAATACAAGACTGTGCACGAAGAGTTGGCCAAATCCATGACGGCAATCCTCAAGCCTTCTGCAGACTTTTTAACGTGTAACAAGCTTCTCAAGGTACTGTATGACAAGACATACATGTCATGTGTATATAAGACATTCCTGGAGGGCAGTTGGATATTTTCAATAGAATAGCAAAAACTTTGTTCACAAAGTACATTAACTTTATTTTGTTGTTTTCACTGCTGTGTTCATATGTAATTTTTCTTTTTTTTTAACATTTGTCTCTTTCTCTTTCTTACTTATTTACAGTATTCTTGGTTTTTCTTTGAAGTCTTGATAAAGTCAATGGCTCAGCATCTAGTTGAGAATTTGAAAGTAAAGGTATGTATTTCTTTTTAGATGCATATTTTTTCTCTGCAGTGGTGTGTTTTGTATGTCGATTGTGTACAAGGCCTATACTCAACGAATAATATATATAAATATAATATGAGTGACTCTAGTTTGGTCCAGTTTCTACTTTGCATGTTCTAATCATTTAAATTCTAATTAGGCACTCTAAGCTAATTATAGTAGCTCAGGAAGGCCTCCGAGATCCTTGGAGATGATCTAGCTACAGATTTTTCAGTATGAATTGCATACATTATGAGCAGGGCCTAAAAGATCTATGTAACATTGTAGATCGGTATATAGCAACTATCTGCTGTTCTGTGGAATCAAATACTAGGTCTCCTCTCCGCCATGGGCACTTATCCCCCCTCCTACACCTCTTTGTTGACTCTTCCCACTCCTCCACATGCCTTTGTTCATATCTTCTTTCAATATGCAAATAGCTGTCCACTGAAGCCCCATTTAGACACAACGATTATCGCTCGAAATTCGTTATAGCGAAAAAAGTGAGCGATGGTTTTGTTTTTAAAGACGGACATTTTTAACCTAACGAAAATCATTGGAGAATGTCAGGGTTTTCCGTCGTTGTATTATCATTGTGTAGTGCTTGCATTGAAAACTCCCCTAAAATCACTGAGCGGCTGAACGATGTCATTTTGACCAAACGAGAAGCAAACGGCTGAACGACGGATTTTAAGCGGACTGAAAGACAACGATGAGCGAATCTTTAACGGAAACTGCATGACAAGTGCAAGATAGACACGATGATTATTGCTTAAACCATGGCTTTTGAGCAAATTGCGAGCGGTAATCGTTCTGTCTAAGGGTTTCTGTCCACGGGCAAATTTTCACTGCGGGGGACGCAGTGAAGGCTTTCTATAGCGTTACTATGGAAAGTGCAACCCCACTGTCCACGAGAGGAGAATCATAGCGATTCTCCGCTCGCAGCCGGCAAATCGCAGTATGCTGTGATTTGCCACGATTCTCTATGGTGAGCCTATCTATCAGATAGGCTCACCGCGGAGATCCGTCAGCTGGCTCCTGCTCCCCGGTGGCGGCTCTCTGCCGCGGGATATAGCAACGTCTGTGGACAGGCAGCCTAAATCAGCCTTAAAGGGGTTGTCCCGCGAAAGCAAGTGGGGTTATACACTTCTGTATGGCCATATTAATGCACTTTGTAATGTACATCGTGCATTAAATATGAGCCATACAGAAGTTATACACTTACCTGCTCCGTTGCTAGCGTCCTCGTCTCCATGGTGCCGTCTAATTTCAGCGTCTAATCGCCCGATTAGACGCGCTTGCGCAGTCCGGTCTTCTCCCTGGTGAATGGGGCCGCTCGTGCCGGAGAGCTGGTCCTCGTAGCTCCGCCCCGTCACGTGTGCCGATTCCAGCCAATCAGGAGGCTGGAATCGGCAATGGACCGCACAGAGCCCACGGTGCACCATGGGAGAAGACCCGCGGTGCATCGTGGGTGAAGATCCCGGCGGCCATCTTGCTAAGGTAAGGAAGAAGTCGCCGCAGCGCGGGGATTCGGGTAAGTACTAAACGTTTTTTTTTTTTTAACGCATGCATTGGGTTTGTCTCACGCCGAACGGGGGGCCTATTGAAAAAAAAACAAAACCCTTTCGGCGCGGGACAACCCCTTTAATAAAACCTTGTTGAATATAAAAGATCTTTGTAAGGCCACTCTCGCACACAGCACTTTTCACAGCATTTACCGCGTCATCTTCGAGCGCTGTTCTGTTTTCAGTATTTAAGCGTTTCTTAAACGCGAAGCGTCCCCCATTGAAATCAATGGGAAAGTGTTTTCTACGGCGTTAAAAATACGTTAGAATGCTGTGTGAATGCAACGTTCTATGCCACCGGGAAAGAAAGTAAAAATAGGGATGTTATAGGCTTTCTCTGCCTCCGTTGTCACTGTCAATAACCACCGAGGCAAACGCTCACACTAACGCAGTACAAAGCAGCCCTGCCCTAGTAAAAACCGCTATTTACAAATGCAGCATTTTTATGAACGCCTAGGAGAGAGTGGCGTGGTAGTCGTGTTTTGTGTGTGGATTGTGCAGCGTTATGAGGTCGATGAGAATCCACAACATAATTCATATGGTGCAGATTTGTAATCCACATCGCGACAAAAAAAATTTCCCGTCAATTCTGTCATTAAATGGTGAGAAATGTACTTGTGGATCAGAGACCTTTTATATAATGGAAATCCGCCGTAGAAATCTGAGGCTTAGCCATGGGTTTCTGCAATGGATTATGTGGCAAAGCTGCATTGTAATATTTTTGCCTTGTGAACAAGGTCTTAAGGCCCATTTACACTGGATGAATGTCAGGCAAACGATGCCCAACACTCGTCCCCGCATATACTCGCTCCTGTGCTGTCACACGGGAGCGAATATCGCTGCCTCTGACAGAGCGGCTAGCAGGGGGCCGGAGTGGCTGCAGGAGATTTCTTCCCTCGCTCTCCCCCACCCTTCTCCGTTCACTTCACACAGCGGCCGTTCCGTACTGTTTCATTTCTTTCTGCAATGTGCGTATTTTTTAATTAATGTCTGACTTTGAGCTAAGCCTCACTAATATATAATGCAGCACACTGTACGCTTTCGCAGTTCCTTTTGTTACGTTTGAGGCCAAACACTTTTCACCACACCGCAAAATAATCTCTTTGGTCTCTGGGTGGCAAGTATATATAAAACCCAGAGTGCCACAATTAAGGTGAAAATTAGATGGTTGGTGTTACCACAAAATACTACCCTGGAAACAAATTTCCGTTTCCATAAATGAGTGTCATCCTGTTGTGGGTTACTCTCTCTGTAAAAGCTTCTCTAGATGCAATGAGAATGTCCCGAAATATTTAACTGGAGATACCATCTGCAGATATGAGATAATGATTTGACTGTATACAGCAGTTGCCAGTCCATCCGCATTGCACTCGGTACTTCAAGGATTGCACAAAATTAAATAGGCCAATTCGTATTTATCAGTAGATGGATGTGAATTTTTTAGCAAAAACACCTCAGAACTTAGAGAAGCGAAGGCCGGCTTCACATCTGCCTTGGAACCTCCAGTTGGAGGCTCCGTTACAGATCCGGCTCAAAATGCTAGAAGAAAACGTGCCACGTGTAGAAGCTGGGCATCTGAGCGGATAGTCAGTGGGGTCCATCCAACGCTGTTCGGTTTTGTCCAAAGACGGAGCTGTTTCATCCCCTGAACGGAGCGGGAAAGTGAAAGTCCAACCTTTTTTAGTATTAAAACATTGGAGGCAATTTGAAAACACAGATAACCGATATTTCCTATGCTATTCTTTAAGCTGATGACAGCATAAGGCTGCCTGTCCACAGCCGTGACGGAATATCGCTAGTGATATTCCGCCGCGGGGGAAGATGGGGGGAGCACTGACAGGCTCATCTCTGAGACCTATCTAATAGATAGATAGGCTCACTGCGGAGAATAGGGGCAAATCGCAGCATGCCACAATTTCAGTCATGCGAGCGAAGAATCGCTATGATTCTCCGCTCGCGGACGTCGGACTGCGCTCTCAATAGTTAGCCTATGGAAAGCTTATCATAGCGGGATCGATGGGCGATTTATCGCAAGCGGATCATCACCTGTGGACAGGCAGCCTAAAGTGACTCACATGTATTAAATGTTGCACTCCTACTTCCTACTGTTTCTGCAGGCTGTGGAAAGGTCAACATGTTTGATCCACTGATATGTCTGTTTCCATAAATACGTGTACTCTCTTCTTTATAAAATACTGTAACAATGCTGGAACCCTTTTTCATAGAACTCTGCCTGGTGCTCTTCCTCTGTTTTTCCGCAGTAATTTCTGAATAATTTGACATCCGGCTATTGCCATTTTCATTGTCATTAGTTTGTTTTTCCAGAACCTCAGGCTCCCTGTACATGTCCAGGTTTTGATCAGGTTTTCTAGCAGTTTTTGAATCCAAAACAAGTGGATCAAGAGTAGTAGTATGTATCCGTTATACTTTCTCTTCCCTGATGATCCACACATGATTTTGGTGTCAAAAACCGTATTAAAAAAACTGAACAAAACCTGCATGTGTACGGACACCTTAGCACTATTGGTACTAAATGTACAGGGTCAAATCATGTAGGGACACACAATAACACCCAGTTGTCAATTTATTCATACATTTCAAGGGGTTGTCCTGCCAAATGAAGGTATCCCTAGGGAATAACCGGCTCATTGGGAAGTATCTGATCACTAGGACGCCCCCATCAATCCTGAGAACAAGGGTCGTGAAGAGTCCCTACATGAATGAAGCAGTAGCCGAGCATGCACATCGCTGCTCCGTTCATTTCAATGGGACTATTGGCAAAGGCAAAGTTCAAGAGCTCGGTTACCTCCAGCAGTCTCGTTGAAATGAATAGAGCAACAGTGCACATGCTTGACTGCTGCTACATTCATGCAAGGACCTCTGTTCTTAGGATTGTGGGGGTTCCCAGTGGTGATCATGGGGATAACATCTTTGGTGGGAAGACCTGTTTAATTTAGGCAAATCTCATCAAAAAGGAAAGCTCTCATCTTGAGATTTATGTAAAACTGTTTTGGAGAACAGGTGTTTAAAAATATTTATCACAGTTCGCCAGCACATGTGTGCATCTGACTGGACTGATAACTAAGTATACTTTTTTTTTGTATTTCTAGTTACTAAGGAACCAAAGATTCACCGCGTCTTTTCATCATGCAGTAGAAACCCTGGTTAACATGCTTATGCCACATATAACGCATAAATTCAAGGACAATCCAGAGGCTTCCAGGAATGCTAATCACAGCCTTGCCTTTTTCGTAAAGGTAATAGAGCTTTATTTGAACTCCAGCAGTTTCATCTTAAATCGTAAGGTTAACCAAAGTGTGTGGTTATAATTGTGTTATAGACCGTTTTAAATGTCATTTTGTGAACACTTCAGACAGAATACGGCCTCCTGCAGACGGCCGGGTCGGATCCCGCTGCGAGAATTCCCACAGCGGGATGCGAGCCGTGCCCCTGCAGAGACCAACGCGGCTCACCTGCTCTGCCGTCTGTTCCGCTCTGCTGTGTGCCGGCTGCCGCCCCACCGACACGTGCGCGGAGCTGACACGTCAACTGTGACGTTTCTGTGCGGGCCTCTGCGTGGCTCGCACAGAAATAGGACATGCCGAGATTTGTTTACCACACGAGTTTTCATGCGATCAAATCATGGCTGTCTGCATAGGATTGCATTATCTAATGTAATCCTATTGCAGCCGGCATGGGCGGAAATTCTGCAGGAAATCCCTCCGTAGAATTTCCGCCCGTTGGCAGGAGGCCTATTACATACAGTCAAGATAGTTTTCCTGGCCTTCATCTTAATGATTATATACCTTTTATGTTTTGCAGAGGTGCTTCACATTTATGGACCGGGGTTTTGTTTTTAAGCAAATTAACAACTACATGAGTTTCTTTACACCAGGAGATCCAAAGGTAAGAAGTGTCTCTCTTAGCTATCAGGCATGTTGTACAGTGAGGGTAGGCAACCTGTGGGATACCACCCAAAATAAAGACCTTGAATCTTTTTTGGGTGTCCTCAAATTCCACGTTTTCATACACTTGCTCTTAGAGGAAGCCTGATGAGAATGTTGAGCACAACTTATAGTATTACAAAATTCTGATGATTTCCCTCTGTATTTTTTTCCAGACATTATTTGAATTCAAGTTTGAATTTCTGAGAGTTGTCTGCAACCACGAGCATTACATTCCTTTGAACTTGCCTATGCCGTTTGGGAAGGGAAGGATCCAAAGATACCAAGGTATATTTATAACATTTTAGAGCTATTTTTCTGATGATTTATCTAACAAATACTACAAAAATGCCTTCTGTTCTCTGTGGAAGCAGTCAGTCTACTTCTACTACCAGTGTGCAGAAGTGTATGTTACCAGCCATGCACCTCCAAGGCTTTACAATTGGCCAAAAGCTAATTTATATCTAGAATAGTGGTAGTAAGTGTGACCCATTGCTAAGACGTCATATATGGCCCAAGACTCCATCAAAGCGCTCACACATTACATTTAGCCAGGTGAAGATGTAGGTAAAGACAGCTATACATATTGTTTACACAACTGTATTTTCTTCATTGATTCAATTATCTGTTCTTGTGTTTGTCAGAATACATATGAAGGAAGCATAGCACTTTTTAAATCTTGTCCCCCCTAGCGCCTCATAGATTAAACCTCTTGTGATCAGGGTCCTCACCTGTATTTGAATTGTTTTGTTCATGTAGCCACTAAATTGTGACATTTGTAGAATACGTTGGCACAATATAAATAAAGACTGTATTAAATAGAGATGAGCAAGCATACTCGCTAAGGGCAATTGCTCGAGCGAGCATTGCCCTTAGCGAGTACCGGCGCGGGGGAGCGGTGAGTTGCGGCAGTCAGCAGGGGGGAGAGAGGGAGAGAGAGATCTCCCCTCCGTTCCTCCCCGCTCTCCCCCGCAGCTCCCTGCCCGCCGCCAGCACCCGAACCTTTTCTGCAGAGTGGGCAGGTACTCGCTAAGGGCAATGCTCGCTCAAGCAATTGCCCTTAGTGAGTATGCTCGCTCATCACTAGTATTAAACCATCTAAAAACTTTACACCAAGAAAAGACTGACTGCCTACAACCCTAATATCCGCAGCCAAACTACTCATCACACTACTGTGGTTGAATAAGGAACCCCCTTCCCTAACCCAATGGGAAAACAAAATACACCAAATATACCGCTTTGAGGACCTCATAAGCTGGGAGAATGGCACCAGAAATAAATTTCTAATCATCTGGTCAGCATGGGTTGATTTTAAAAATAACCAGAAGGTCGCAATAATGTCAATCTGGTAGCCCACTTCCACTTAACTCAAACACATCCCCCTCATCTATTGAGGGTTTCACATACAGTTAAGGAGGAAAAATGACCAAATAGCAAGTCTTCAGGCCAGAATCTATTAAGAACCAGCGTAGATGACTCTCTACCCTAACCCTCACCTTTCCCCCCTTTTATTGGTTTATAGGTTACTGTTTTTATGGTTATTGACACCACTATTGTCTTATGATGGGCTTAAAAGACATCCTTATAGGATAAACATATTTATGAGAACATTCATGGTCGTTTCAAACTGACAGATTGTATCTCTTGCGACACCTGAGTGTCTGAATCCTAAATGTACGTTTCTTCCTGTATGTTTAAACAATCTGTATGGATATGCTTCTCAGACTTATATGTCTTATTAAACATTTCTTAATAAAAAGAGAATATATATATATATATATAATATAAAAAATCCCAAATGTTAATGAATAGACATACACGTAAGTCAACTTTTGCACAGTGCTCCAATAATAGAGGGAAAAAGCAAAGTAGCTCTTATACTCGTTAAATGGCCAGAGTAAATACAGAAGAGGTAGTGCCTGGCCATTATCCGGGTGGGATGGCACGCATCATTCCATTTGGCCATTAGTGTTCTACAATCTGCATTCCCATTTGTGGCCCATTGTCTGATGGAAAGTAAAGCCTTGGAATATTTTTTCCAACAGTAGACGTGTGGTAGTTATATCACTCTAACAACTACTGAGCAAATCTGAGGATCTGACTATATTAGGGATAATATTTAATCATCTTGGTCAGCATCCAGTGACAATCAAGATGATGATAAAAGCCACGCTCTGTGGTTACCAAGAAAAAAGGAGCGGGGCTTCTTGCCCTATCCTCCTATCCTTATATACGTATATTAAGAAACTGAATCCTAATCTGTACATATTATTCCATGTGCAGTCTGACTAGTAGTTCATGTAAAGGTTCAAGTACTGCATAGTTTATCAGATGTGTCTAGGACTTTTGATGTATTCCATGATCTTCTCTATCTGGAAGCAGCTGCCTGGCATTGGCTAGTACAGATCCGTTTGATGCCTAAGATTTCCCAAATCCTTCTCCATATCTCTTTTCCCCAATTCTCTCCCATTTTATAGTTACTTTTCAGCTGTTCTACCCCACTTGGTGTATAAACTTACAATCAATATTAAATGTCTGTATGTTACCTTAAAGTAATAACTAATATATTGAGAATCGTGTGAGGAGGCAGAGTTTATTTTATAAGAATTTCTTTATTTCCCATTTTGTTTATTTTCATCAATTAGCTTTTCTTTCGCCAACCATGGAATCATTAGACCCTTCTGTAGGTAGGTGCAGGGTTTGCAGTGTGTGGCAGTTTTTGCAGCTCTCTAGCTTCAGTATGTCAGCTTCGTGGTACATTATTTAAGATTTTTTACTTTTTCTGTAACCACAAAAAAAGATGCCAAATGAAATTGTCAGTCCTGTTGTCCGTTTAACAGGGTAGCTAACAGATGATAATCTTCTTAAGTTATGCTATTTTGAATGTGTTCCCAGAACTACTAATGAGAATGTCGCTGTTTTGCTCGGCTCATATCATTAAACTGCTGACTGGTTTGTTGCAAAGACATTTAGGGACCTTTCACATAGGATAGAATTTGTCCATGCAGACATTTCTGCATCATCATGTTATCCCTATGGGGCTTGAATTCCGCACCTGCTAAAATCCGCGCATCTTTACTTTAAGATCCCATTTACACTAACAGATGATCACTCAAAAGTCGCTCAAACTACAGTTTGAGTGACCGTTTTGAGTGATCATCTTTGCATAGTCTATAGTAGCTAAGTAGCTACTTAAGAGCTATGCAGGCAGAGCAGGACACAGTCGCTATCGCTCGACGAACAATACAGCTGTTCTGCATAAACAAACAGCTGTATTGTTCTCCGCGATTACAGCCGGCGTCCCATTGTGAACTTCCAGCGAGACATGGGCTGTAAGAATCTTATCAGCGCTGCTGACTGTGATAGCAGCCTGCACCACTGATAAGAGTTCATCGCTCAATTCAAGAAAACTAGAATTGAACGATGAACGACTTGTACATGATGTCCGTGCATTTAGACCCAACAATTCCCGCTCAAAAGACGGCTTTGAGTGATTTTTGAGCGAGAATCGTTGGTTCTAAATGGGCCTTAAAACCGCAAGATTAAATTCTGCGGTGGAAAAGCTTTCTGCTGTGGAATTAAGGACATGTTGGAAAATTCTTGTTGTGGATTTCTAACATACAGGAGATGTGATTCTGTAATTTAAAGTCTGTAGGGGAAAAAATGCAAAAAATTCCGCGGTTAAAAATGCAACAAAATCCACACTAATTGGCAAAATAGCATCTGCGATTAGTCCTGCAGACAATTCTGTTCCGTGTAAGAGACCCCTTACACTGTGAAACTTGGCAACATATAATACATTTATTTATTAGCCTTTCATTAATCCATGTTTTACTTCTACAGATCTACAGCTTGACTACACACTGACAGATGAGTTCTGCAAGAACCATTTCTTGGTGGGCCTCCTGCTTAGGGAGGTGGGAAATGCGCTGCAAGAGTTCAGAGACATCAGGCAAATTGCCATCAGTGTGCTGAAGAGTCTGATGATCAAGCACTCCTTCGATGATCGATATTCTACCAGGGTATGTGAATCACGTATCAAAACAAGGAATGCTATTTTTTGAATTACACAGGTTTAGTAAATGGTAGAAAAACAGCAATGTTGTTTAGAGTGACCACTTTTGTACCATTACGAGTGATTGTTGGGGCCAGCAGCTTCAGCATATATAAAGTATCTCTTTGCAATTACTGTTACATTGAAAAGGTTTCTGTAACCTGTATCAATGGTCTACAGGAGATAAAACACAGCGAACAGTCTTGGGGCCCTTTAACACTGAACGATTATTGTAAAAAAACAATAAAATCGTTGGATCATGCGATTTATCATTCAGTGTAAACTATTGCACAACGAACAAGAATTCATTCGCTTCTCACTTGTCCATTTTATGCAGGCATTTACCCTTTCCAATCCACTGTCTGATGTCTAAAGACATTCTGATTGAAGGCTGTACAGCTCCGATGTCGGAAGACGTCCGGCAGAGTATTCCTACTGTAGATTACTGGCCACTCTGTCAGGGGACCTCTCCAGCATGTCACATACCGCAGTACTGGCTCTAGCCAGCAGATGGCGCCATTCTATAATGGCAGAAAGAGAGAACCCCCTAGGAAACCCTGAACCCAAAATTGGATTGCAAAGGGTTAAAATAATCATTCACTCTTTCGTACGTCATTGTTAGTGAACAGCAATCATTTAGACATTCACGGGTGCAGTTAATGTGAACAACTGAACGAAATTGCGAATGATTTATCTGCCTGTACAAACAGGCTGCATGGTCAAACTGTCATTATTTGCTCATGCGAACGATTTATTGCTTCATGTAAAAGGTGCCGTAATCCTACTATTAATGGTAGTGTTAATGCCCTGGTTATTACATGAGAGCTGTCAACCTGCAGATGTGGATGAGTGGTCTGGGTTCTGTACAAAATTGCACATCTGGATTCATATTGGATCTCTGGTGTCTTTTATATAGGAATTACTCCGTATAGGAAAACCACTTTTTACAACTTATTTACTTAGACCAGAAATGACTGATATTTTTCAATATAGGGTCTTCATATTGTGGAAGCTGTGTTACATGATGTACTAGGATAGACAGATATGCAATGCTCATTTTCTGTTACATGCCTTTTCTTTCTTCTGCCCTACTCTGTATATGTTAACTGTTAGGGAGTATGTGAGACATGCAGCAATTTTTGGTGCTGGTCAGACTTCATGAATTCCTCCATACTGTAATTCACCAATGTGCCATTCACTAATCAAAAAATGGAGTGTATTTTGAAAGAGACTAGTTACAAGTGGTGACCACAAGGGTCTGTTTGGGTCCTGTTTTTTTTAATGTTTGTAGGTAGGTGACATTGGTAGATGAAAATTGCCTGTTTGCTGATGACACACAAGTTATGTAGTTGGGTTGATATTTCTAGTGGTGGCTATTGTCTGCAACACGGAAAACAATTTAACATTACTGGGTAGACAGTCAAACAATGGAAGCTGCATTTCCATCTTTCCAGATGTAAAGTGATGCATTTAGGGAGAAGGAATTCTTGGACTAATTATCATATCAACTGTGTTGTCCAGGACTTCCGCAGAGGAGGAGTTAGGGGTCCTTGTTTCAAAATGAGTAAACAGTGGGGTCAGACAGCAAAGAAAGCAAGTAGGATGCTCAGCTGCTTAACTAGAGGTTAACCAGTAGAAAGAGGGAGATTGTGATCCTGCTGTGTAGCGCTCTGGTGAGAACACATCTGGAATATTGTGTCCAGTTGTGGAGACAATCCAAAGAAAGATATTGATAAACCAGTTTGGACTTCAAAAATGAAAGATCTTAAGTTTTATACTTATCAGGAAAGACTTAAACAACCTAATCTGTACAACCTAGAGGAAAGAAGGGAGGGGGGAAGCATGATCAAAACCTTTAAAATATGTTAAAGGTTCAGGAGGAAAGAAACTTAACACTAGAGCAAGAGAGCACAATCTGAGAATACCTGGGGGAAGATCAGAAGTATTATTTTACTTGCGGCCTCACAACACGATCTACTGGTCTGCCAGTAGATCACTATCTACTTGGGCATCCCATTCATGACTGAAGAACTAGTCCTGGTACAACAGTGTATACTACATTAATCCTACGTGAGCTTTGTCAATACATATTTCATGTAAGTTCTAGATCCTCTTCATCTTCCTATATAGATCAGGGTAAATAAATGTTTGCTTGGTAAATTCTGACCAGACACCGTAAGGACATCAGCCGTATGCTGTAAGCGGTGGGGCTTGTACTGTCGTGTGCCTCCCATTTCCATGGATAATGATGAGGGCATTTCATTCTGCCTCAGTAATTATCTGCATCAGGGGATGAAGATTCGGCTCATATTTCAAGTGTTGTGTACATTTTTCTGGGGGATCTGTCAGAATGTAAGTGGGCAGATGGCTGAATAAACACTTTTTTCCACATTGCAGAATTTTAACAAGTGTAAGTGGTTTAAAATCCTCCCACACGTTGTTTCAGCAAAGAATATGAGGATTGTTTAGATTTGGAGCTTCTTTGGCAGGCGGACCCACTGCAGTGGTCTTAGCTATGTGTTCAGGGTTACATTTTTCAGCATAATGTTCGAAAGGGATGTTTTAAGATTAATTAGTTTCAACTATTTCTAGCCAGAGAGTTTTAGGAAAATAATGCTTCTCCTGTAACCTATATCCTCTTTTCCTTGTTATTCCAGAGCCAGCAGGCAAGAATAGCCACTCTATACCTGCCAATGTTTGGGCTCCTCATTGAAAATGTGCAGCGGATAAATGTGAAAGACACGTCTCCCTTCCCTGTAACGCAAAACGTAAGCGCTAAGCGTAGGCCACACATCACTTCTTGTATAGTCTGCGAATGCATTTGTCCTTATATAAATGGTTAATAACATTTTAAGTGTATTTTTCTTCCTTCAAGAATGCAAAAGATGAAGTTTTACTTAACGTAGCTGCTGGAAATCCATTGGTAACTCCACAGAAACCAGGCAACACATTGGATAATAACCTCCATAAAGATCTCTTTGGTGTTATCTCTGGCACAGGTGAGTGAACGGAAGTAAAAGCAAGAAAAGCGTGAGAGCAATGGCTCTGGAGTTAATCGTAGTGTGAGCGGGTACACATTATAATCAGTGCATCAGGCATCCATTCCATTCACTGATGATGTATGATCCTGCAGTTCTCCGGCAATGTGTAGCATGGTTCTTGCCTTGCACTAATAGAATGAGCTTCTTGGGTTCCTAGTTAAATCATCACTTACCAGACGTTTCAGAAGTCGTCAAAAGTGAGTGTGCACCTTCCAACAGTTTATAGATGTAGCTGTCAGAAGATAATATTGTAGCCAACTGTAGGATGGGGCTTATCTCCAATAAGTGCTAGGATGGGGGACTGCTGTGCCTTAGCAGCTCTTATCAGCCCTGTAAGTCTTTTCTTGGGCAGTATAATCGCTAAACTCAGTTTCTGCAAAGGGAAAGGCTAGTAGCAGCTGAAAGACTGTGCTGCACTGTACATAGCCTTGTTCTAGTTATTGGTGGGGCTCTCCACTCTTGAACCTAGACTGATGATAATCGAGCTAGAAATCAGCAAACCAAATCGGTAGAACTTGAATTTGGGTCAAACGTTACTACAAGTTCGGTTGGATGAGAACCCAAACCTCTGGCACTTTGTTCTGGCCAAACTGGGAGTTCATAAAAACCCCTAAAACTAGTATTGCATCTTGTCTAAGAGACCTGCAATGGATGTCACTCAGTGGTTAGCACTGTTGCCTTGCAATGCTGGGTTCTTAGGTTCAAATCTTACAAGTACAACATCTGCACGGAATTGGAAAACTCTGTTGTCTTTGGTCAGATTTCAACCTAGGACTCCAGCACTGCAAGGCAGCAGTGGTAACCACTGAGCCACCATAAGTTGTGTGTAACCACTTCTTGTTTCTCTGAAGGGGGGTAAGAAGAAGAAACACAAAGAACATACAAACTCTATGCAGATGTTATTCTTCATCCGATTTGAACCTAGGACTGAAGCATTGCAAAGGAGCACTGCTGACCACTAAACCACCATGCCACGTCTTTCTTTCTCCTTCTACTTTCTTCTTGCTCATCTCTAATTCTAACAAATTTACTTAGGTATTATATTATATGATACTCGTTTATTCATTTAATTACTTTTTGTCTGTTGCAGCTTCCCCACATACCTCATCCACTCCCAACATAAACAGTGTGAGAAATGCAGATTCCAGGGGTTCTCTCATCAGCACGGATTCAGGGAACAGTCTTCCTGAGAGGAACAGTGACAAGAGCAGTTCTTTAGACAAGGTATGCGTGCTGCTTCTTATTTGTGCCTTCTTTTGAAATGTTACCCTACTTATTCTAGTGCCACCATCTCATTTTAATGAACAGTAATGTTCTGGTATCCACTTCACAACCGCCAATATGCTATTGTATGGCAGCTAAGTGTCCTGCTTATGCATGAGTGTCCTGTGCTGCCCTGAAACGGCTGCTTAGCTGTGTTATAGTCGAACTTCTGCTCTACGGGCAAGAAGAGCCTTGTGGCCGTAGATACACTAAGCCTGGAGTTGGGTGGGGTATGCTACTTTTTGCCCTAAATATGGCCTGTGTCATGGTGACAGATAATAATGTATTAGTATACAAAATTATGTAAGTAAACGTGCAAAATAGTTTTCCCTTAATGGGAGTTAAACAAAAAAGTATTCAATAAAAAGATGTAAGTTAAAAAAAATAATAATTTTTATATATATATATATATATATATATATATATATATATATATAAATAAATAAAAAATTCTTAAAATTAAAAAATTCTTGCACTTAAATTCTAGGGACAAAAAACCTACACTTTTGTATCCACATGACTGTGTTAAATGTCAGCAGGAAGAAAAAAAAAATATATTGAAATACTAACTGATGCAAATTGAAGCGAAGAGGTTCGGCATACCGGTAAACAGCCGGCGAATCACGCTGGCCGACGCTTCCCAAAGCATTGCTATGGAAAGTGCCAGCACACTGTCCACGAGCAGGGAATTATTGCGATTCTCCGCTTGCGGCGTGCAATGCGCAGCATGCTGCGAATTGCCCTAATTCTTCGCGGTCAGCCTATCTGTCAGATTAGGCTGACCGGTGGAGATTCAGCAGCCCCGTGGACAGTGGGCCTTAACAGATGCGAACAGAACCAATTTTTTTCCTATCTGTTTTGTTTTTTATTCATTACAATCGGTTTTTAACAAATCTGTTTTTTTTTTTTTTTTTTGTTCTTTAGCATTAATTTCACAATGAAACATGCAGTGTGGTTAACCCTTTCCGATCCACCTTCTGACATCTTTCGGCATTCTGATTGAAGCCTGTAGGGTGGTATTAATGTATATTGTTGACCACTTTGCTGTTGCAGCCTCTCTGGTGCATCACACTGCAGTACTGACTTTAGCCAGCAGATGACGCCACTGTATAATACAAGATAGAGAACTGCCCCTTCCCTTCCATAGGAAGCGCTGAATCTAAAATTGGATTGGAAAGAATTAAATGTATACAAATTAAATAGTTTCCGTTTTGTGTGTTTCCCCTATGAGGTATATTGTAAAAAAGGAGGCAGAAAAAAGTTTACAAACTAAGGCATTTATTTGTTTTTCTGCGCTTAGGGCAGAACAGAAAAACTGAAACGCTGATGTGAACTCTTTGGCTGATGCCTAAGATGCTCACTGCTGATTGACTGAGGTCACTTTGTGAACTTGTAATAGGCCTGCATTCACTCCTATATGCTATGTAGATGATTAATAGAGTGCAGTAAATGGCTTAAACATTTTCTCCTCGACTTCAACATGCATTCACGGTGCAGAAGGACAAACTTCTTCGGCGGCATTCTGCACACGCCCTGCGCTCTAGTGGAGAGGAAGAGGACTGCACACAGGCTGCTAAGAGAAACCGATACACTATGGATTTCTCTCTGCTGACCGTGCCTGTACTGCCAGAGACTGTATTGCATGCTGCAGTTTCTTCTCAGAATCCAGAAGTATTACTTTATAATCTCCTTTTTGCTGCCTGATTTTCAGCATTTGTTAAGCATCAGATTCGTCCTGTTAATTTAGAATTAGAGATGAGCGAGCATACTCGCTAAGGACAATTACTTGAGCGAGCATTGTCCTTAGCGAGTATTTTCCGCTCGGAAGAAAAGGTTCGGGCGGCGGGGGAGAGCAGGGGGGAACGGAGGGGAGATCTCACTCTCGCAACTCACCGCTCACCCGCGGCGGCAGCCGAACCTTTGCTTCCGAGCGGGCAGGTACTTGCTAAGGCCAATACTCGCTCGAGTACTTGTCCTTAGCGAGTATGCTCGCTCATCTCTATTTAGAATGTTATTCTACAATTTCCAGATTGATAGTCTGAAGCTTAGTGGCAAATGCTGTTAATTAAAGGGGTTTTCTAAGATTTAACAATAAATTACATGGAGAAAATAACGGTGGAAAATAAAGAAGAAAATAAAAGCCCATAGTCACCATTCCGGCCGCCACAGTAATCACGTGCCACTCATGCACAGATCAGTGAGCAATGAGCAACCCATGACCACTGTAGCCACTTCTAGGGTCAGATTGGTGCAGACCCTAGTGGGGGCACTGGACTGGGAAAGACATTGGAAAAGTGAGTAAGGCCTTATTTCCACCATTATCTACCCTCCTGTCGTTAACTTGCCTCATTTGTAGTGATTGCAGTGTCCTACTACCTTGCCTAATCCTTATTTTTTTCATCTCTGAAAGTAAATGTTTAACTGTACAATCTTATAAAAACGATGCAATACTGATGATTTTACCCCTTGAGTAATGCTATCAATACTGCCTGGATGCTTTGCAGTGTGTGAATGCTTGCAGTGCTCCACCTTTGTGGAGAGGAGTGCCATCTACATTCTGTCTCAGTCCAATGTAACAATGAAGAATTCTAATTACTGCTTGTTTTATAATTTTAGAATCAGCATGGAGGCTCTTTAGGAAACCAATTAGTTCGCTGTGACAAGCTGGAGCAGGCCGAAATAAAAAGTTTACTCATGTGCTTCCTTCACATTTTGAAAAGCATGTCAGATGGTACGTAGTGCATTGGTTGTATGTCATTAAAGCAAACCTTTTTGTTTTGTGTTGGCTACACTTATTTATTGGTTGACTATCATTGGGAGCTTTTCAAAGCAAAAATTCAGAATGGAACTCCTATTTGGTCCTAATTCACCACATTCCTCTTCTGGAACATGAAGCTCTGGCATTTGCATGCCCAACTGTACCTATTCCACCATGGGTGCACATTTTGTGTTTTCCTGGAGAGAATGGTGACCTGACCCTGGTTCCCCCTCACTTGCTTTTGGTGGGGTTTTGATTACACTGGAGAAGAGGATCCATGTGCAGGCTCCCACTTTTAGGATATTGAGACATTTGTCTACCCAAAGCATGGCTATTTGCCGGGTGGCACCTGGTAACACTGCTTAATGGTTATCCACATGCTGTTATAGGGGATCCCTGTAGCATGTGCAGAGACCCTTGAGGATATGCACCTATATAACAGGAAATGGTGTGATTTGTCCACAATGGAAAATTCACAATGAAAGCCATGTGAAGCCTGAATCAGAATCCATGATATTGGTGCGGGTTTTTGAAGCGGATCTGCAGCAGATTTCACCCTTTCAATGGATCAAAAAATGATTTAAAATCCGCACCAGCGGATTCACACCATATTCTGCTATGTGGGAACATACACGATCGGTGCTATTACACATGTACATTTTGTTCAGGTTTTTTATGCCGTTTTTGAAGCCCAAATCAGATAGGGATCATAAAAGGAGAGAACGTATAAAGGATGGATACTTTTCTTTTTGAATCCACTCCTGATTTTGGCTTCAAAGACTGCACAAAAAAACCTGCGCTAAATGTACCTGAGCTGCAGCACCCTGAAGGGACAGACATCTTCATAGGCATGCAGTACAGCAACTGAATAGTTGATATCAGCGGTTTTACTGAAGGCTTTCAAATTACTGTGGTCAATTATAATGGGCAGAAGTTCATGTTTATTTTATGCAATTTGCAAATGTATTGTACACTGCCTTACAGAGAAAATGTCACCCCATGAAGAAGTGCTCGGAATGAGATGAAACTCCACACACAATTAAGTTCTGAACAACTAATTTTAACCCTTTGCAATCCAATTTTGGATTCAGGGTTTCCTAGGGGGCTTTCACTTTCTGCCATTATACAATGGTGCCATCTGCTGGCTAGAGCCAGTACTGCAGTATGGGACATGCTGGAGAGGCCCCCGACAACAGAGCTGCCAGTAATCTGCAGTAAGAATACCCTGCCGGACGTCTTCCGACATCGAAGCTGTACAGCCTTTAATCAGAATGTCTTTAGACGTCAGACAGTGGATTGGAAAGGGTTAATGTCAAACAGTTACACGTTCCTGTGGCCCACTACACAGGATGATCATGTTTGGCGATGGTCATTACTATTCTAGGGTAGTATTGACCATAGTCCACAGTTCAACCTCATTACGACGCTGTGAGAGAACATTCACTTGACGCCCAATCATGTCTCACAAGGTCTCAAACGGAGAGAGATTTGGCGATCGTGCTGCCCAAGGAGTCGCCCGGACATTTTGCACAGCATACCTGCTGATATTAACTGTGCGGGTCTTGCATTACCCTAGGCCGTTTTCCAGCAGGATATGTTCTGAAGACATGGTAGCACGATGGGCTGCAGCATCTCATTAACATAACTGTGTGCCATTAATGTGCCCCTCATGTATACTAAGGGTGATTGCCAGTTGATGCTGATGGCCTGCTAAATCATGACTCCAGGTTGGGGTTCCAGAATGGCAGAAAGACCAGCCTGATTGCCATGTCCCTTCCAGACCCCCTTGTCTGGTAATCATTATTACTGAGACAAAATCTAAATTTGTTATTGAGCAATACACTGTGCCATCTGTCGTGCCAGGTAGCTCTGGAACACCACGGCAAGCATTCATGACAATGGAGCATTGTGAGGGGCAGTCTTTGCAATGGATGGCTTGACCTCCAAACCTACCTTAGCCAGTCTACGCAAAACTGTCATCAATGATATTGGAGCATTCATATCTGTCCATATGCTGCGCAGAATGCCACCAGCTGTTTATTGTGGAGCTGCTACCACATGATGCCGGATGCATTGAACCGTGTGCCATAATGTTCATCTCAGCGCTCCAGTCCCACTGCGGTGATGCACATTTTGTTCTGTTGACCATAGACTCCAAATTCGACCCACAATTGTGGCATCCTATTGAGATTCTCCCTCATTATGATACAAAGACCAAGATCAGCTGTACAAAGCCATATGAAACTTGCTTGTTTGAGGAAATGGTTCTCTTGCATGGTGTGGCATCTTCTCTGTGAGACAGTGTGTGTCCAGAATAGCAGCTATCTGGTAGTGAATAATTCATTCATTCGTTTTGTTCTTCAGATGCGCTGTTTACATATTGGAACAAAGCCGCAACGTCAGAACTAATGGATTTTTTTACTATCTCAGAGTAGGTACCCTTTTTTTACCTTTACCTTTAAAATATAGATGTTTTCCACCTTCACATTTATTTCACTTAGGAGTTGCGGAATAACTTTGTGTTGTACAATGGATACTCGTCTGTCTTGGGGGGGGGGGGGGTAATAAATAAATTACCTGAAAGTCCTGCAAATAAGTTGGCACTATACAAACACCAAGTCCCTTTTCCTTCCTTTTCTTTTACAAGTAGAGAAGAAGCCAAAGGTTCATTACTAGGGATGAGCGAACGTGTCCGTTACGGACACATCCGCACCCGGACACCGGCTTTGCCGAACACTGCAGTGTTCGCGCGTAAGTGTCCGGGTGCCGCCGGGGGGCGGGGAGATGCGCGGCGGCGCGGGCGGCAGTAGCGGGGAACAGGGGGGAGCCCTCTCTCTCTCCCTCTCCCCCCCACTCCCCGCCGCACCCCCCCCCCGCGCTGCCACGGCGGCCCCCGAACTTTTTCGCCCGAACACTGAAGTGTTCGCAAAGTTCGGTGTTCGGGCGAAAAAGGGGCGGAGCCGAACGTGTTCGCTCATCTCTATTCATTACATAAGCTGCTCACCATCAGGGATCTCCTTCCACTGCTAGAGATGCAATAGTCTTGTCATGTGTCTCAAACAATACAGAGTACAGATACTGGGCACACAGCACTAGTGGGCGCTATAACAATACAATAATGAGCATGCTTCAGCACAGAATAATTGTTTGATATGGTGTAGATTGATAAAATGTACATGAAATTCAGAAATTTCTAATTTACAAACTCCTTTCTTCCTGTTCCCTATTACGGCATAAATTTATATTTCACTGATATTTTGTGTGATCTCTCTCCGTTTCTACAGAGTGTGCCTGCATCAGTTCCAGTATATGGGCAAACGATACATTGCCAGGTATAGTGTTACGATAAACTGTGGAAGCATCATTTGGCTATGACAATGCTTTATATTGCTGCCTCCAGGCTGGAAGTTTTGTATTTTTGTTAACTTTGTTGTTCTGGCATATCCTACATACAAAGAGGGACATTGTAATGTCATAAGGGTTTTTATATGAACTCTACATTTATGCACAATGATGAGCAAACTACAACTTTATCTAAATTACTTGAGTACAGATGACATGTCATTAGATGCACTTTCTCCACCGATGATAATTAGCTTTAACCCCTTTAGTGGCACGCCCAGAAAATCTCCGGTGCTTGCTCCACTGACCATGCAGTTAAACCCCGGAAGATTTCTGTGGACAGCTCTAGTGCTGAAATGTGCAGAGCACTGAGCTGTCATCTGAAATATTCCGGGGCTTTTACTTTCATTGTTGACTCATTTAAAAAACCTGCCCTGTGAGGCCTGACATGGTAATAAACCTGCCACCGAAGGGGTTAATGCTAGTAGTAATACTCTTGAACGCCAACATCTTTCACAGCACTTTGCATTTTAGGTTGTGTACAGCAAGGACACATGAAATGATAAGACAGTAACAGATTTGTACCACACAATTTTAGAAAAATTTTCCATGATACAGACACAGCTACTAGAGTGAATACCTCCAATGACATCTCAGAGGCTTTGCAAAATCTATGCAGTCTATGATACTAATTGAAAGCTTATCTAGATAGATGATGACTACAGCGGGATTCAAAAAGAATGGGGCAAAGCTGAGCTGAATTCATGAATTGACCTACAAGAGCCAGAATGATATAAAAGATAGAAGAACTCTTCAAGTTTTCAATGCACCCTACAAATGTCCAATGCCACTGAACCTTGGCAACCTAAAACAACACATCTCCGCTGCAGTGTAATTGAGGGTATGCTGGGAGGCGTCTGGCCAGAACTGGACTACAGACTTTGCATCTGCCGTGCCGCCAATGGTGTCCATATCGAACGTCTGCAAAGTGCATTGAAAACTTAGAGTTCTTTTATTTTTTTATGTCATTCTGGCTGTTGTATGTTCATTCATAGATCAAGAAATAGCTTAACTTTTGTACAATTAATTTTTAATCGCCCTGTATATTGTTTCATCCTTTTTATAGTATTTTATAGTGGGGTTTTTTTCTTGAAGCAAATGATAAGCACAGAATGAAGTTGCTGAATTGATTACTGTTCCTCTCATTGGTATTTTGAATGAGTTATTTTCATATGATCAGCTTAAGACTGGGTTTCCATGCTGTGTTGACTGCATGTGGCTGAAATCGCACCCATCATATCCAATGGCTGTATTGTTTTGCCTCTAGTAATGGCCTTTTATTGACAAAATCGTCCATCCATTGGTGACCATGGGCAGTTGGCTTATTGGCTGAGTATGGTTACTGCAGTGTGGAAACCCAGCTGATGATTAAGGCGGCATCATAGTGGTGTCATTGGGCTGTATACTTAGTGTCAAGGATGGGTTTGCATCAGGACAGCCTCTCCCAAAGATAGCTTTGAAAATGTTTTTCCCGATCTCACAAGGCATGATTTTATCCTGTTTTTGGCACTAAGTATACCACTACCTCATACAACTGTGCACAGAGCCTGAACCCAGCTTTTATAGTCACTATAAGGACAAATGACTTGTTTTACAAATTATTATGACCCTAGTAGTAGTAATATACATTAGAAAATGAATGATTGAGTGCAATTCATGTTTATTAAACATAACTGTACATCTATGTTCTAATACTCCTATTTCCTTAAAACCGTCCATTATGAATTTTTGTTATAACGGCTTAAGCTGGCTGTAGAGGTAATGATTCTGCCACAATCTGCAAGAGTTCCAATACTTTCCGGAATTAGAACCCTTAATGGAAAAGTGGCATGCCCAAATAAATACCTCCCTCTGTGTGGACAACTTGTCTTACTCCATGGAAAATCCTTCATATTGGGAGAAGTGAAGGTATCTTGCATCAACCCACACTTATTTTTCTCAAATGATAAGACCAATTTGGATTACTACCCATAATCTTTACGTCTATGGCCAGCTTTACTGAGGAGCCGTGTGTATTATGTTGTCACAACCTCTCTGTACCCTAGAAATTAACGTCCTATTTCCCATTGTGTACACTGTCAAACCAATGTAACTCAGGTGTAAGCATGATACATGGTGCCGAGTGCATGTTGGAGATGTCTCACATGATAGCACTAATAATGAGGTTCACAGATGATTGTGTGTCCTGCGTTGGCCCTCACTTTAGCACTGGTGGTGGTACACATTAGGGAGCCAGCGTAAGCTTATTGCTAACTCGGCTCACTCTTTCTGTTTTCCTCACTTGATTGCTGGCAAGTATAACAAAGTTTATGGCTCTTCTCCCTTCCTGCCTGGTAAGACAGTCACGGTGCCTTGCTGCTTTTTTACTGTCTTGCATGCTTTTGTGTATGACGTTTTCTACCTAATCCTTTTGACTATTTCCTAGAATAGCTAATTGCATCATCACGTTTCTTCATCAATATTTCGGACCATACTTTGATTTAGGAGTTTTCTAGTTAATGTCTAGTTCTATACAATGAGTAATGCTCTTGGGAATAGACATTACCCAAATCGATGACTTTTAGTGCTTCCTTTGTAGCATGTTACATTTGCTTATACGGTTAATTACATTTTTGCTTTAAATCCAGTTTTTTTAAATTTAAGGTTATAAGTTTCTCTGCTTTACTAACTGCTCCCACTTCTTTGCAGTGGGGACACATCTAACTAGTGCTTCTATCCCATTTCCAATCATCTTGCAGGAACCAGGAGGGGTTGGGACCCATAGTTCATGACCGAAAGTCTCAGACATTACCTGTTTCCCGTAACAGAACAGGGATGATGCATGCCAGATTGCAACAGCTCAGCAGCCTGGATAACTCTCTCACTTTTAACCACAGTAAGTTCTGTGATGATCTCCGCTATCAGCCGCCTCTTACTGTACCACCACAGCACTGGCACGTACCACAGTCTCTCCATACCACACCTGGATTACAGAAGATTTTGCAGTCTGGGCTCCGTTTTCATATTTTTCCTTCCCTGTACAGGATTGCTCTTGGACACCAGATGATAATGCGTGCCACACGATTGTGTCAACATGGTGCAGCCACCAAGTCTCATACAATGGTTTGGTAGGGAGGACTTCAGATAGCAGAATTTGCTGTATGTCCTATTTGGGTGTCCTCAGGCCAGTTTTCTGGACATGGGTTGGCACGGTGCTGACAGTGCGTGCTCTGCACACATTAACGTCCTGGTGCCAGCTAAGAAGTATACCCGGTGATAGGTGAGACTATACTGTCCACAGTTGTGTATGAAAAAGCATTCAATAATGAATTGACTTTTTCTGTGTTTTCAGTGTGAGAAAGATATCGAGTATACTTGGAATAGCTGTAGAAAATGGTAAGATTCAATCAGGTTGACATTGGCCTAGAAAACTGCATTACATTTAGCCAAAGTTTTTTATTTATTTTTTTATATTTACCCTGCTTTTGCTTCTTCCTTTCTTTTTAGCCGTACTGAGTGTTACATGGTACATAACCCCAAGCACAGCATCATTTACTGCGGAGACTTAGTATCAAACTATTTTATTTTCCTCTGCATTCATGCTAACAGCGTTACGCTTTTTACAACGAGCATATAGAATCGCATGAACATGTGATCCAAGGTCTGTCAGTCCAGTGCTATTCACTGAAGAGAAGACCAAACCATTATTTATTTGTTTGACATGTGATGGCATTGTGCAGTATACCAGTTATAATGGTAATAAAAGTAAAAACTAAAACCATACCTCCTAGGCCTTTAGTTTTGCAAACATTCCAGTAGGGAGAGTGCTGTTGATAAGGGCACATGGACTAGGTATGTTTTTGTTTTTTTTAAAGGGGCTATCCAGTTTCTAAAAATAAAAGCCAAATAAAAACCCATATATAATATTAAAAAACCTCCTCAGTCCCCCCACTGATTCAGCACAGATGCTTCGGTGGTCTCACCAGTTTTTGTTACTGGTACATGATTGCTGCATCCAATTAGTGACCTCACTACTACTCACATCGCCACTCAGCTAGGGATTACCTAGTATAGTATTTGTATTGTTTAAAATTGCTGTCATTTGTAGTACAGTTGACAAATCAAATACTTGTCAGTCTGCTATTGTTAAAGAGTAGCTGCACTTTTTTATAAGCATTTTTGCAATATACTTTATTTATTCAGTACGTTTTTCATACAGAACTCTTGAGTTATGCTGCTAAAAGATAGTGCTGAAAAATCCATCTTGAGTTAACTAACTGCATAGCTGAAGAGGAAGCTACAGCTGTGCCTGCACAATTACCTCTAGTGCTGGCGCAGCTGTTCTATATAACAGTTTGTAAAAATTAATAAAATATAAAGCAGGTTGTATTAGGAAATAGACTTGCTTCTGCCTGTGCCTCCATAATCTGTCACCCACCATTGTTTTTTCTTTTTTTTTAGCCTCCTACTACACTCCTTCATCCTCTGGCGCTGTGTAAGGAGAAGCTGTTCTGTGCTGCAGACGGCTTCTCCCCTTCATAGTGTTTCCTGACGGTTTCGATACACTGAGATAGAGATGAATGAGCATATTTGCTAAGGCAAATTACTCGAGTGAATATTGCCATTTTTTAGTACATGCCCGCTCGTCCCAAAGGATTCGGGGGGCGGTGGGGGAGAGTGGGGAGGAAGGGGGGGGGATCGCTCTCTGTCTCGCCCCTCCCCCATGCTCACTCCCGCAACTCACTGCTCACCCCCACCGGCCCCCAAATCTTTTGGGATGAGAGGGCATGTACTCGAAAATGGCAATACTGGCTCGAGTAATTTGCCTTAGCGAGTACGCTCGCTCATCTGTAATTGAGACCCTTACAGTGCATCAGGCGTACAGTGCAGCATGTCCCAATAGATGTGCTGTGAAGGGTAGAAGCCATCTGCAGAACAGAACAGCTTTACCTTACTCAGAGTCAGGAGACAGAGCAGTGGAGGCTGAGCATGTTGCAAAAATGCTTACAGTCGCTTATTTAGTGCATTTTAGAAAAAAAATATTTAAAGTGCAGTTACTCTTAACTTCTGGCCATAACAATAGTTTATGTGGCTGTGTAGTAGGAGAGTGGTTCTGCAAATGCAGCTACTTTGTTCTCTGACTACATTACAATAAGATGGTACTACTTGTAACACAAAGTAGGCTTGCTGAGTATATACCATGGAAATATCTTTATATAATTACTTTCACCTGTGTGTGATAACTGGCATATCACTTTTCCCTTCATCTTGGATATCCCCTTTGTGCTGTGACAAGTAAATTTATAAGGATTTTTCGAGAATAGAAATTACTCAGCTGCATTATCATACACAGCCATATGAAACTCGTGGGTACACTCTTACTAGGGATTAAAAAAAATCAGACCCTGTTTTTTTTCATTTCAAACTCCTTTTAAGTGCCCCACTCCATTGCACAGAAGCAGATTTAGTTGTTTGGGGTTTTTTTGTTTGTTTTTGTTTGAGGTGTCTACTTGGAGTCAACCTTTTGTCTCAGAGCCATAACCGACACTTCAGTGAAAAATGCATTATCACCTAGTGCTAGCATAGTGAATACATGGTGATTTTATCCATGCATTGCCAATGGTTACATTAATGTACAGAAAGATTGCCTCACTACTTTTACTTCAGGGATTAGCAATGTGTGCAATTCCCAGTCATTGTTACAAGCTTGAATAAAGAGTCTAACATTGACTTGCAGGAATGCTGCCTTCCAATAGGTGGCGCTTCAGAGGTATTATTCCATCTTCCTTATTTGCAACCCAGCTAATAAACATCATATAGTACAGGTCATAAAACATTGTATAAAGGTCCAGCATTAGTATTTAGTATCCGCTACATCAATATAAATGGTCCCGCTGTACTGTGAGGGTTTGTGGTGGAAGTATTTATCTACTGTAGTTCATTACTGGAAAGGCTTTGAAGCTATGTGCATGGGGAGATGGACTCCAAACTCTCTATACAGTGTGCGTTGAGAATATTTATGACTATTCAAGGATTAAGTAAAGCATGGCTTCAGCAAGTTCTTATTAGTTATCCTTATGTATTTTCAAATGATTGTAGGTAAAAATCTGCATTCAGTTTGCTGTCATGTATTGTAGTCTTCTTAACCTAAACGGCTATCCACTCTCTGTAAATCTAATATTCCCATCAGCCCTGTCCAGTAAAGGCCCTTTTACACACATGATTGTTGCTCAAAATTCGTTAAAATGGTGGCTTTTGAGCGATAATTGTGTGTAAATGCATTAATACCCATTAGTACTTTATACAAAATGATCGCTAAAACTGTCATTCTCCTTATCTTTTGAACTAATTTTAATAGAAACTGTACCATAAAATGGTAATATACAAATCTGGCCATAAATTCTAATGTGACTGTTATATCCATGCCATCAGTTTTTTATTCCTTCTAAAGGACCTCAAGACGCAGTGTATCTTGTTAAGC
This sequence comes from Eleutherodactylus coqui, assembly GCF_035609145.1. Lineage (NCBI taxonomy): Eukaryota > Metazoa > Chordata > Amphibia > Anura > Eleutherodactylidae > Eleutherodactylus > Eleutherodactylus coqui. The sequence continues at coordinate 401,119,896 of NC_089837.1, forward strand.
CAAGTAGTTGCTTTATTGATATAACAGATTTTGGCCGCCTGCAGACGAGCGGGTCGGATCCGGTGGCGAGAATTCTCGCCGCGAGACCCGACCCGAGCGCCTACAGAGACGAGCGCGCACTCACCCGCGACCGGCGGCCCCGGCTCTGTCATGTGCCGGCTGCCGGGCAGCCGGCGCATGCGCAGACCGGAGCTGGCAGCCGGGTGAGTGACGTTTCTGTGCGAGGCTCTGCGAGCCCCGCACAAAAATAGAACATGCCGCGGTTTGTTTGCCGCGCGACATTTCGCGCGGCCAAACCGCGGCCGTCTGCATAGGAGTGCGTATTGTAATGCACTCCTATGCAGGCTTTGAGCGGCGGAAATCCCGCCGTGGGATTTCCGCCCGTGTGCAGGCGGCCTTTATCTGAAGCAACATCTGTTTTTAAATAAACTGTAGGGTATTCACTTTAGTTCTTGTTTTAGCCCAAGAAGAATCCTAGAAGTGCTAGTAATTCACCATATTGTAATTTTAGCAGCAGAACCCAAAATGGTAAGTGAAAGGAAATAGTCTAGGATTTAAAAGAAAAAAGGGGGATCCTTTCTTACTCTGTACAACCCCTGTAACATGCCCTTCAGCTGGTCCGGGACTTGATTTACCTAGATAGTGTGATTAATGCACTCTCTAAGGGACCTTCCAATTCTACAGGGAGGCAGCGGAATTTGTTGCTGCACACCACAATCTGCAAAGCTAACTGTGGATTTTGATGCAGAACTGCAGGCTGATGGAAGTCCTCTTCTCAATACACCAGCATCTGCACAAAGCCGTGCGCAACTTACTGCGAATTGTGGTGCAGAATGTGGAATAATACGCTCATGTAAAAAGTCCCTAACAAAGTGAGAGATTCTGGAGGCAATGTAGACTTTGGTGATCCTTGCCTTGATTCGTGGCCCTACAGGATAATATCTTCGGTAGCTGCAGATCAGTTACCTATAGAATTTCTAGTTAACTATTTCACCTACATTTTGCATTTAGTTTCATCAGTCATCATTGTTTTTAGTTCTTTTTGCATTTATTCCTAAATCTGACAGGGAACCATTTTAATTCCACAAGTCATTTGAAAGTACGCATGCTCCCCCTCTCCATTTATTCTGCTTGAAGTATGTTGTTCTATTCTCTCCATTCTTTGTTGCTGCACTGCCAAGCCTATTCTTTTTCAAAGCTCTTATCATACTGAAAACATGATTGGGACCCAGAGAATGGAGTTATAATATCAGCCTGATGCTGGTGGTCTTGTATATTCCATATGGAAAACGCTGATGTCTTTTTCTTTGTATGTGTAAAAGGTGTGATAATGTACAAGTGATTAGTTGGTCAGTAGTTGAGCTTTATCTCAGAGAAATGTATTACACTGCCAATATGACTTAGGATATAGTTAAAGGGCCCCATAAACTACATTATGGCGTGCAAAGGTGAGGGAATGGGGTTCCAAGAGGAAGCTGCTTTTTATATCTTAATATGTTCCAGTGCTATTTCCCCAAGAAATTGCTGTGCGCACCCAGCGTGACTCTTTTCGGATGGCACTGCAGACACACTCTGCCATAGAGATGAATGAGAGAGTGCGTGCATAAAGCCTTCTGAAAAAGTCATGCTATGTGCGAACTGATTCATCTGGAGCACAGCGCTGGAACAGGTGACCCAGTGAGTGTAAAAATCAACTCCCTACAACCCCCGTCCCCTCACCATTATACCCGATAATGTAGTTCATGAGGCTCAAAGGTGCTGACAGGTTCCCCATTAGCCCTTTTCAATCCAATTTTGGATTCAGGGTTTCCTAGGGAGCTTCCTCTTTTTTTGCCGTTATACAACAGCGCCTTCTAATGGCTACAGCCAATACTGCATTATGTGACACGCCACAGAGGCTCCGACAACCGAGTGGCCAGCAATAAACAGTAAGAATACCCTGTTGCACGTCTTACGATATTGGAGCCGTACAGGTTTCAATCAGAATGTTGGAAGACTTCTGACAATGGATTGGAAAGGGTTAATGGGCAAAATATCCCTTTAGACCATAGAAAATTAACTTCTCAATTACTTTATCTGACTGCTTTTCTATAGTGCTGATTTTTTTTTCTTCTTGCTGCTTAGAGCTATAGTCAAATATGAATGTAGTCCTGAGCATCCTGTGAATTCCTCTAGCTTTCTGTCTTTTTGTTAGTTTTTTTATTTATCAAAGGCATATAGTAAAGGCTCTATTCACACCACTTTTATGGGACACATCCGAAGCATATGGGTTATCTTTAGGGATGAGCGAGTATACTCGCTAAGGCACTACTTGCTCGAGTAATGTGCCTTAGCCGAGTATCTCCCCGCTCGTCCCTAAAGATTCGGGGGCCGCCGCGGGGCGGGGAGCTACGGGGAGAGCAGGGAGGAACGGAGGGGAGATCTCTCTCTCTCTCTCTCTCTCTCTCTCTCTCTCACTCACTCACTCACTCACTCACTCACTCACTCACTCACTCACTCACTCACTCTCTCACTCTCTCTCTCACACTCTCTCTCTCACACTCTCTCTCTCACTCTCTCTCTCTCACTCTCTCACTCTCTCTCTCTCACTCTCTCTCTCTCACTCTCTCACTCTCTCACTCTCTCTCACTCTCTCACTCTCTCTCACACTCTCTCTCTCTCTCTCTCTCACACTCTCTCTCTCACACTCTCTCTCTCTCTCTCTCTCACTCTCTCACTCTCTCTCTCTCACTCTCTCACTCTCTCACTCTCTCTCTCTCTCTCTCTCTCTCTCTCTCTCACACTCTCTCTCTCTCTCACTCTCTCACACTCTCTCTCTCTCTCTCTCTCTCTCTCTCTCACTCTCTCTCTCTCACTCTCTCTCACTA